>NW_026000051.1:8737081-8868427 GCF_001458135.2 Marmota marmota marmota
TTAAAAAAAAAAAAAAAAAAAAAGAACAAATAAGTGGAAAAGAATTCAAAGGCTTCTGCACAGCAAAGGAAATAATTTAGAGCATTAAGAGAGAGCCTACAAAATGGGAGAAAATCTTGGCCAGCTTACTCCTCTAACAGAAAATTAATACCTAGACTATATACAGAATGCAAAAAAAAAATGTAACACCCAAAAGAAACAAATAGTCTAATTAACAAACGGGGAAAAATAACTAAAAAGATATTTCTCAAAAGAAAAAATGCAAATGGTTGGTCACCAAATATATGAAAAAAAATGTTTAACATCTCAAGTTATCAGGAAAATGCAAACCAAAACTACACTGAGATTTTATCTCACTCCAGTCAAAATGTCAATTATCAAATACAAATAATAAGTTAGAAAGGATGTGCAGGGAAAATGTACACTCATGCACTGTTGATGGGATGGTAAATTAATGTAACCACTCTGGAAAGCAGTATGAACATTTCTCAAAAGACTA
Source organism: Marmota marmota marmota (assembly GCF_001458135.2). NCBI lineage: Eukaryota > Metazoa > Chordata > Mammalia > Rodentia > Sciuridae > Marmota > Marmota marmota. The sequence goes on from NW_026000051.1 coordinate 8,737,581, forward strand.
TAGATGAAACCACTGTATAAACCAGTGATTCCACTCCTTGGTATTTGTCCAAATGAATTAAAATCATAATATTATAGTGACACAGGCACATCAATGTTTAGAGCAGCACAATTCACAATAGCCAAGCTATAGAAAAAGTCCAGGTGCCCCAAAACAGACAAATGGTAAAAAAAAAAATGTGGCATATAGAGAGAACAGAGTGTTACTCAGCCAAAAAGAATAAAACTATGGCATTTGTTGGTAAATGGATGAAATTAGAGAACATCAGTAAGTGAAATAAGCCAGACTCAGAAAGTCAACAGCCAAATGTTTTCTCTCATTTGCAGAAGGTAGAATAAGCAGGAAAAATGGGGGAATATCATGACAATAGAATGGAAATCAATGGGGAAAAGACAGGGACAGAGCAGGAGAGATGAGGCACGGGAAAATGGAGGAACAGTGAAATGCAATTGACCAAATTATGTACACTATGTACCTACGTGAATATAGCAAAGTCGATTTCACCTTTATGTATATCTCTAAAGCAACAATTATGGAAACAAAGTTAAAGAAGTCAGTCCCAAGAAACCAAAGGTCAAATGTCCTCTCTGATATGTGGATGCTAACCCCTAACAAGGGACCATAAGGAGGAGAAAAACAGAAGTTCAGTGGATTAGACAAAGGGGAATGAAGGGAAGGGAGTGGGGATGGAAATAGGAAAGACAGTAGAACGAATCCAACGTAACTTTTATATACTCATGATGAATGCACGACCTGTGTAACTCCACATCATGTTCATCCACGAGAACGGGATCAGAATTGTAATGGGTTGCACCCCATGTATGTATAATATGTCAAAATACACCCTACAGTCATGTATATCCAAAAACAAAAAAAAATTGATTAATTTTAAAAGGAAGACCCGGGCATGGTGGCACACGCCTGTAATCCCAGCGGCCAGGGAGGCTGAGACAGGAGGATCACGAGTTCAAAGGCAGCTTCAGCAAGAACCGAGGCAGTAAACAACTCAGTTTAGACCCTGTCTCTAAATATAATACAAAAAGTAGGGCTGGGGATGTGGCTCAGTGGTCGAGTGCTCCTAAGTTTAATACCCGGTACCCCAAAAAAAGGAAGTGTAAGGGTAAAAGAAATTGAAGTTAAAGCATAAAAGTTAAAGGGTAAAAGACCGGGTATTGTAAAGTTTCTAAGCTGCAAGGTCTGAGTTAAAATGTAAAGGATTAGGTATTGTTAGGTTTCTATGCTACCTGCAAAACCTGAAATTTCTGTAGCTGTTAAGACAATGCTTGGAACTGCCCAGTAAATATTTCCCCTGACTACTTGGTTGTTTAATAACTGAAGGGCTCTGTGTAACTGGTCACGTAGTCCTTTAGGCCCTAAAACCAATCAGTTTGAATGTGTACCCCGTTTAGAAATGACCTATCACTCCAGCCTGACCTGTTCCCGCCAATGAATGAACTAATCATGTTTAGGAGTTGTTGTTTGATTTTCCCGCGGTGTATAATGATTTGTTAAAGGAGACTGTGATGTATGTAAAATCCCCGCCCTCCCCCCAGAAAAGTGTACTTAAGCAGTGCTCAGCCCCTGCTCCGGGCTCTGGGCTGCTTTCCCTTCTTGAGTGGGCACGGAGCCCCAGCATGCTGGTTCAATAAATCCCCTTCTGCCAATTGCATGAGTGGTCACTTGGTGGTCTCTTTCTCCGACGCTTTGCCTGACCCTTAACAGAAGAAAGGAAAAAAAACAATGAATAAATGGAAGAAAAAACAGTAGAATAAAAGGAGGGCAAGAGCGGGAGGGGGAGGGGAGAGAAGAGGAAGTGCTGAGACCTAAAATGGAGCAAATTATATTCCATGCTTCCAGAATTATGTCAAATTAAACCCCAATATTATGTATAACTGTAATACACTAATAAAAATCCCAAAATTCTCAGGACCAAGACAATCAAACACAGAAGAAAACTATATCCAAGGTGAAACACAGGCAGAAGACAATGAGTGCCATATCAAGATTCACTAAAAGCACCAGTTCAGAGAGGAAAGGATTCCTGTGCAGGACTGAGGTCTCATTTACAGTTAACAAGAAACAATGCCCATCACGCTGACAACGCGCCTCTGCTGAGAATAATTCTCAGAGCCCCTTTGATATCTCGATTCCTCAGAGTGTAGATGAAGGGATTCAGCATGGGGGTGACCAGAGTGTAAAACACAGACACAATGACATCCTCGTCACTAGAGTTATTGGATGAGGGGACAAAGTAGAGTGCAATAATGGCTCCATAGTACAGAGAAACCACAGACAGGTGGGAGCCACATGTGGACAAGGCTTTGCAGATGCCCTTGATGGAGGGTCTTCTCAGGACACTGGCCCCAATGTGGCCATAGGAGACTAGAATGCATATGAATGGCAGGGTAACAATCGCTAATCCTACAATGAGGATGACCAGCTGATTGATGGTGGTGTCTGAGCTGGACAGCTTGAGTAAGGTGGAGAGGTCACAGAAGAAGTGGTGAAGGGTGTTGCCTCTAAGGAAAGAGAGACGGGCTAGGAGGAGGGTGTGCACAAGGGCACCAGCAGAAGACAAGACCCAGGACACAACCACTAGCAGGAAACAGAGGCTCTGGCTTATGATGGTGGTGTAGTGCAGGGGGTGACAGATGGCCACATACCTGTCATAGGCCATTGAGGTCAGAAGGAAGCTGTCAAGACCCCCAAACAATAAGAAAAAAAAAATGCCTGGGAGAGGCATCCAGCATAGGAGATGGATTGAGTGTGCATCAGCATGTTCATGAGCATCTTTGGAGCCGTGACTGAGGAGAAAGAGATGTCAGTGAGGGCCAAGTGGCTGAGGAAGAAGTACATGGGGGTGTGCAGGCGAGAGTCCAGCCTGATGAGCAGGATGATGAGCAGGTTCCCCAGCACCGTGGTCAGGTACATGCCCAGGAACAGGGCGTAGCACATGCCTTGCTGCTCTGGCTGGATGGGGAGCCCCAGGAGGAGGAACTCGGACACACTGCTCTGATTATCCCTCCTCATGCTCTTCAAGTTCTCTTTTGCTGGAGACAAAAAAGAGATGGAAATGGAAAAGAATGAGAAATTACTGGGTCTATTACAAAATAAAATCAAGGTTTCAAACCATGTACGTGCATTTTAACCTGAATATCTCAGCCTTTTTGCCATACAAATGCACTAGGGATGGTCTGGACAAAGTTTATTATTTGCTCACCTAGGAACCAACACAGTATCTTTTGAAGAAACCATGAAACATGAAGAATCATCAGATGAGACCAGGCACCAACTTGAGAAGTCTAGGATTTATGATACGAACTTGAGATCATAAATTTTAACAGACTGTCCCAATACAAGAGACTAGAGTACTGAGGTCCAGTTTATTTTTTATGTTTTATTTGTTCTTTTTAGATATATATGACAGCAGAGTGTATTCATACATAAACATATATGTGGGAGTATAACTTATTCTAATTAGAATCCCATTCTTGTGGTTTACAAGATGTGGAGTTTCACTGTGATGTACTCACGTATGAACATAGGAAAGTGATGTCCAGTTCATTCTACTTTCTTTCCTATTCCCATCCCCCTCCCTTTTCTTCATCCCCCTTTGTCTAATCCACTGTGAGGTTCAGCTTCTTATGTGCTCTGAACATAAAAGTCTGTCCTGAAGATTAAAATACAAGCACTCCCCTTAAGTTGCTGGAGAGGTCGGGGCTAGGGCATTGGAGGATCAGAGAAATTGAAGAGCATATCATCCTGCAAAGGGCATGGAGTGGAAGAGTTTTTGAGGAGCCCGAGTACGTCAGGCCTCTGACACATGGAAAGTTTCAATTCTATTCTCAAAGCCAAAGTATAACCTAGAAAATGCTTCAGTAAACATGTGACTGAAAGTTTAAATACCTTGAGTTTTCTGGGTAGAGAATCAGACTAGAAAGGTAAGAGTGTCAGCAAGAATCTGACTAGGAAGTCATGGCAACAATTTAGACACAAAATAATATCATTTTACAACTGGATTAAGGCAGTGGAGATGAATACAATTAGAAACATTTGGTTTAAAATTTGAAAGAAATACTAACAAGACTTAGTATGGATTAAAGATAAACAAAATGAGGCATATTTTTCTAACATCTCAAAATTAGATCAGTTTGAGAAAATAATTCAACATGGAAATTTGGGTTTATCCAACTCTCTCAAAATTGGATAGATACTCAGTTCAAGATAAATTATTTTACATGGAGCTATTTGTCATATTGTGTGGCATGAAGTACCACACTGCACACACCACATACACAAACATAAACTTATATTTAATGTAATTTATGCTCCTGATCTAACAAGGCCCCTTAGATGATAAGCTCAAGTACCTTCAGCTACAAGCCTTGGGAAGGTCCTTCTATTTCTCTCTAGAAGGTGCAAAATACGTGAAACAGATGGTAACTCTGTAGGTCTCAAAGTTCCATTGTGACAGGCAGAAGACTCAGCAGTTAAGAACCATCCAAGATAGATATACCAATATATGTTTATTCACAGCTCTCAAGAAGTCACAGTGAGTTCTAAGTTGACAAACCAGGGAGATGCCCTGGGGGTCAATCACACTATCCCCAGGTCAACTAAAGACAAACAGGATATAATTGCTTCGTTGCCTTTGGCTCCCTTGGGAGAAGAGCTATTTGTTGAAGCAGGCATAGGAGAACTCACCCTTGAAGGAATAATGATAATAACTATTAGGAACTTGATGATCTACAAAGCTTCTTGCCTTCTGTTTACATTGCAATAATGTGACTCAGAATCCATAATAAACCAAGCTTGAACTTGAGTTTGATAACAACATTTTTTTGCTTCTGACCCCAGGCTAAATCAAGAACATTAGAAACATTCTAATCCCATCACAAGAGAGTCAGGAGTTTATAACTGGTCGTCATTCCTGGACCCAGAGAATGCGACACAGTTTCTATAAATCTTAGTCTTTTGCCTAAAAGCTGAGCTGTCAGCATCTGCTGATGCAAGTTATTCACAAAATCACGAAATAACCATTCAAAGTATGATTTCCACTCAACCCCTTTAAAAAAATGATGCCAAATCCATTGCATACATCTTCATCTCCCTTTCTTCAATACCTGGTAGTCAATGAATATCATGTGCTCAATTATTCAATGTGAAGATCTGTGAATATTTATCAATGTTATTAATTGGTTCAATTAAAAATCAACCTGTACATGAAGCTGCTATTGAGTGAAGAAATCCTACAATAAGTTTAGACCTCCCGAATGATTCTGGGTCCGATGGGTCATGGTTAACCATCTGTTTCCTTGATGATAGTGCTGCAGAGGACCTGCCTGTTTCCTACAAATCAAGGATTGACAGATCCTACCTTCTCAAGCCAGAACTTCATTGTCACTTCCCCCATCCCTGCATTCATGGAGTTAAAAAATGTCAATGATACCCCAAGATTCCTCAACTGATGAAACAATATAAGAAAACATATCTCTTTCAATTAACAACTGACATTACTACTTCCCCAGATCTGGATACCTAGAGGACCTTCATCTCTATCATCTTCCACACAACGTTTATCCCATCTTTCTCATTCCCATTCATATCTTGCCCCTTTATCATTTAATAGTAAATTAGATCCATGTATCCATACAGAGAGGCTGAAAAGCAGGCAAATAAGATTAACAAGGCTTTCAGACAAAAGAACCTCAAATGAGCTAATAACCACATAAGAAGATGGTAAGATGGTCAACCTCAGGAACAAGCAGAGAGTAACTAAAACCTCAAAACATCTATTTATATCAAGAGATTGAAAAAATAATTTGAGAGTGTTCTTTGCTGATGATGCTGTGTCTGAAATCTTAGTCACTTGCAATATAGAAATATTGTGACATTATGTTTAGTTGAAATTGAACCACAATTCCAGTGTAAGATTTAAGGCCAAAAGATGACTTTTATATGTTCTACTGGAGACATAAATAAGAAGTTTCATAACAACATTGTGATAGCAGAAAAATGGAAAATTATTTCAGCAAGTTATGGTGTTTTGGGTTTGGTTGGTTGGTTGGGGTTTTTGTTTGGTTTTATTTGCTTTCGTATCAGGGATTGAACCCAAGGGCGCTTTATCGCTGAGCATCATCCCCAGTCCTTTTTATATTTTATTTTGAGAAAGGGTCTCAGTAAGTTGCTGAAAGTTCTAAGAAGTCGTGATATTTTTACATAAAGAATATTGTAGAAATTTTATGCCACAAAATAGATAAATAAAAAAATATAATATCAAAAGAAAAAACAAGACTCCAATAATATAGCAAAACACAGAAATAAAGAATTATATGCCTATGCATTTCTTAACTGAACGTCTGTGTCTGGCACTTCCTCAAGAAAACATATACATTGAAGTCCTAACTCACTGTTGTCTGTATTCAGAAATGAGATCTCTAATACATTAATATTAAATGAATCACAAGGATGGGGCCCTGGGCAAAAAACAAACCACCAGAATCTTTAACACCAAATACAAAATAGTCATGTCCTCCTAAGAGGAGACAGGAGAGTAACATGGGTAACTCAAAGATGGATTCAAATGATGTCTTATTAGTAATAAATACTTGTTGATGGAAGTACAACATACTTTCATTAACAACACTAAATAGAGAGTATCAACAATACACTAAATGCACGATTTGGTGAATAATCTCAAAAGAAACACACCTATGAAGCTGTCCATCAGATAAAGAAATAAACCTCAGTAGTGCCCCTCCCAATCTCTTCATTTAAGTTTTAAATTGTGAAATTTTATTCTAAATAAAGAAAAGTATCACATCACATTGAGAATTCTTTTAAACTTGGTATCAGTACCTTGAGTAAGAAAATAACACACTATTAATCTAATCTATGTAAAATCACTTCTCTTCAAAAAGAAGAGCCTTTTTTAATTTGTTTTTTTAGTTATACAAAGCAATATAATGTATTTTGACATATCATACATACTTGGAGTATAACTTTCCATTCTTGTGGTTGTACACAATACAGAGTTACACTGGTCATGTATTCATATATGAACACAGGAATGTTATGTCCAATTCTTTCTACTGTCTTTCTTATGCCCCTCCCACTTTCCTTCCTCCCTGCCTCCAACTATTATGAGTCAGCATTCACATGTCAGAGAGAACATTCGGCTTTCGTTTTTTGGGGTTTGGCTTATTTCACTGAGCATAATATTCTCCAGCTCCACCCATTTACCTTTAAATGCCATAACTTCATTCTTCTTTATGGTGAAGTAATATTGCATGTGTTTATGTACCACATTTTCTTGCTCCACTCATTTGTTGAAGGATACCTAGATTGGTTCCATATCTTAACTATTGTGAATTGAGCCGTTATGAACATTGATGTTGCTATAGTATGCTGATTTTAAGTGCTTCGGGTACATGCTGAGGAGTGGGATAACTGGGTCAAATGGTGGTTCCATTCCAAGTTTTCTGAGGAATCTCCATATTGCTTTCCAGAATGGTTGCACTAATTTGCAATCCTCATCAACATTTATTGTTACTTGTATTCTTCATAATTGCCATTCTGACTAAAGTGAGATAAAAATCTCAGTGTAGTTTTAATTTGCATTTCTATAATTGCTAGTGATGTTGAACATTTTTTCATATATTTATTGATCATTAGTATTTAAGAAGAGACATATTGCTAATGTAATCTTTCATAAAAAATAGGAAGTTTGTGTATTTTTACATCATAAGTCATTCATCTCTCTTCATATTGATGAGGCAGCATATTTACAAGTATGACTCTTACACTTGACAGAGTGAGGGTTATAAGAGAATGGCATGAACAAGAGATCTGCCTAAAGCTAAGAATTTGAGGACCATCATGGAGTGTCTATGAGCCTGTGTGTTTTGAAGACAGAGAGTTTTAGATGATGGGAAAAAGAGAACAATCCCCGTAGGTGACAAAAAGGGGAGGGACCATTGATATCAGGGAAATTTGGATCAAACCAGTGGTAAGAGCAATAATTGTATCAGTTGGCCTTTGTGCTTAATAATCCTAAGATTCAGTACTTTAACCATATGTTGTTATGATGATTCTATGAGATGGAAATTTAGCCTGGGCTGGGCTCAGCCAGAAGGTGAATCTGGTCTTGGCTAGTTTCAGCTGATCTCAACAGGGACTCATTCATGCCCCCACAGACACTGACCAGGTCACCTGGAAGCTGGCTGTTAGCAGGGGCACCTTTGTTCTCCAAGTGCCCTCTCATCTCTGTGCAGCCTAGCATAGGATGGCTTAGCTGGTGGTCTCTGGTTCCAAGAGCAGCAGGAATAAACTCTGCCTCACCTTGGAAATATTATAGCATCATTACTACAAAGCTCAGTCACATTAAGTCACAAGATCTGCTCAGATTCAAGAGGTAGGGAAATAAATTCCACAATGAAAAGGAAGGGATGCAAAGTACTGTGACCACTTTTGCAGTCTACTACAGCCACCTGAACAAATTTTCAAGGAATTATCTCAAGAAGCATCTCTAGGAGAATTAAGAACATGAGTGGGTAAACATCACTTGGTAACTGTAACCCCTTTTCTATAGAGTATCCTCAGAGCCAATTGCATTTCTTTATTCCTCAGGCTGTAGACAAGGGATTCAACATAGGTGTCACCACTGTATACATAACTGAAGCAATGACATCCTTGACTTGGGAATTGTTTGAGGAAGGAAAGAAATAAATAATTGCAAGGGTCCCATAGTACAAAAACACCAAGAAGAGATGAGAGCCACAGGTGGACAGAACTTTGCAGATCTTCTTAGTGGAGGGGACCCTTAGAACAGTGGCCCCAATGCAGACATAAGAGCCCAAAATAGCACTCAAAGGCAGGAGAGTTAACACTCCCCCCTTAGCGAGGATAACTAGCTCATTGAGGGAGTCATCTGAGCAGGTCAGCTTCAGGAGTTCAGTGAGTTCACAGAAGTAGTGGGGGATGGTGTTGTCAGCACAGAAGGACAGGTGGGACAGGAGGAGGGTATGCAAGAGGGCATGTACACAAGAGAAGAACCAGGACCCAGCTGCCAGTAAGACACACGGCTCCTTCCTCATGATGATAGCGTAGTGGAGGGGGTGGCAAATGGCCACATACCTGTCATAGGCCATCACTGCAAGAAGAAAATTGTCAACACATACAAAAAGTAAGAAAAAATACATCTGAGAAATGCATCCCTCATAGAGGATGGATAAGTGCTGAGTCTGCATGTTCCTGAGCATCTTAGGGACAGTGACAGATGATAAAGAGACATCAGAAAAGGCCAAGTGACTGAGGAAGAAGTACATGGGGGTGTGGAGGCGAGAGTCCAGCCTGATGAGCAGGATGATGAGCAGGTTCCCCAGCACCTTGGTCAGGTACATGCCCAGGAACAGGGTGAAGAAGATGCCCCACTGCTCTGGCCAGATGGGGAGCCCCAGGAGGAGGAACTCGGACACAACTGCTTTGGTTCATGGTGTTTTTCTCTTTCTTGGGGACAGAAGGAGAAAAGTGAGTAGGCTGTGTGAGAGATGAGATGTGGTGGTTTTCCTCACCAGATGTACATCATAGCCACATGCTATTTTCTCCAGGGACTGTATTAAAATTCAGGAAAACTTCACACTTTGCTGTCTGACTCTGCAGTCTTCCTCATTCTGGAAACAGGTCATCAGATTTTCAATGCAAACAAGGTTTCCTTCAAGGGAGACAGTGTAAATTTATTCACTTACTCAACCGCATCCCACACACTATTTTTAGAACTGGGAATCTCACAGAAAATTAGATTCCCTAAGTCTCTTCCCTCTTGTAGCCCACACATTATAACCATTTTACAGATAGCTGAGCAAGACTGATGGCTTCATGGCCAGGAGACTCAAGGTGGATCTCTAACTCAAAAGTTCCTCACCTGAGTGGCCTTGGCAGCTGTCTCAGTGTGGACCTACGCCCCTCTTCTATGACATGATAATATTATTATTACCTGGTCATGGGGTCCTGGAGGAAATAAACAAGTTGATACATGTAGTAAGCTTAGATCAGACCCCACACACCGAAACATGCACCAGTGCCAGCCAGCTGCCCGGGCAGTATGAGTCCAACAGATAATTCTGATATCAAGCTACAGGAACTCAATAGAAGAGAAAAGTGATGTTGGCATCTGATCAGGCAGTTACAGGCCTAGGAGAACAAAGGTTTAAATCTAGGAAATTTCACACCCTGAGAATCTGCAGAGGCCTAGATCCTGGATCCTGGGGATCAATTCCTTAATTCAGTAACATTAGAAACATTGTTTGTTCCTCACCCAACTCTTCTCTCTTGTCCTCTCTTTTCTCTCTCTTCCTCTGTCTCTCTCTGCAATATGAGGACGCACAGAGAGACACGTGAAAATTTGCCCCATCCAATTTCAGAGACCTAAAAATTCCCCGATGTTCTGGCATTGGGATATCTGTTTACCTAAAATTTATAGTTATCTAATTCTGACCAATTCCTAATATTTACCTAGCATTGATAATAATTGACAAGCTCTTATGAGGAGAAAGGTATTAATAACTTTAAACTGTTAAATTTAGGTACCAGGAAACTAAATCTCAGGATAGTTAAGTAATAGATTCAAAGTCACCAAGGTTATAATGAATATAGTCACAGTTCCAATCTTTGCCAGTGTTCTCAGATCCCCTACTCCACTGGGTCTTCATCCTCATTCATTTTATTATAAAATCCTGGACACTGTTAGGAATTGCTTCCCAGGGGTTCAAAGCTACTCCAAGCCACCTGCTTGATTATCTGCCAGCACTCACACATATGATGACACTACATCATATTAGGTGCTTTGAAATCTGGACACATTTAAGAGTGGAAAAGAAGCTGTAAAATAATTGTTCCAGTAAAACGGGTCCACACCAAAGCTTTCCTGGGCAAATCAGAGTGTACAGCCTCTTGCTTATATCAGACATTAAAATTTGCAAAGGGCTCTTTATGCATTTAATTCCATTATCAGCAAACATTTACTGAGTGCTTATGAAGCAGACATTCCATTTTTTCCTGTTCCATGTTTCATGTGAAAACAGAGGTATGAATCACACTTCAAAGGCATACTCAATGGCCCTGGTAACCGGGGCAGGAGAAGAGGAGGATTTGATCATGGAGGCATGAGCAGAGGTGGGCAGGGAGGTGGATGGGGTGGAATGGGCAGTACTGAAGAATGAGGCGGCTTCAATAACACTGGTGGACCCATGAATGAAGGACCAGATCTTGATAAGGCCCCCCAGTAGATCCTGATGAAGACTCTGACAACAGTGCAGTTTATGTGCAAGGATTAAATGACAATGTGACTCTTGATGATCTGGCAGACTTCTTTAAGCAATGTGGGGTTGTTAAGATGAACAAGAGAACTGGGCAACCCATGATCCACATCACCTGGACAAGGAAACAGGAATGCCCAAAGGTGACACCACAGTGTCCTACGAAGACGTCCAACATCCAGGGGACACCATCACTCCAAGGCACCAGCACCTGACAGAAGAGTTTCTTCAAAGAGCAGAGAGGAGCTCAGGCTCCTCAATCAATGGGAAGGTCCAGAAGGAAGAAGTGACAAACCTCTGACGGGGACCTGACTACCCACCGCTGTTCACTGGACCAGACTTCTCCTTGGAACTCAGGCATCTCTGGAAGAAAATCCAAAAGTTAAATGTCGACTAAATCCTCAAGTTCAACGGCTGGATCAGCAAAAAGATAAACTTGATTCAAGCCACACTGTGTGAAAACGACAGCTGGACACAGCCTCATGAACAAAGAGTAGAAGCTGTCAGGAAGAATTTGACCAAGGTTTTCTGGGGAGTTGCTTTTTATTGTTTGTTTGTTTGTGCAGTATTGAAGATTGAGTCCCAGCCTTAGACAAGTATTTAACCACTGAGTTACACCTCCGTCCTAATACAGTGACTTTATATGAGCCTGTGTCCTATATCCTTGCACAAAATACTCTCCCTTGGACAGACAAAAACTAACAAATTGGAAAGCTCACGCATTGAGCAATGATCACGTTCCCATTTATTGCATGCTATGCCACGTGTTGATTTAGATCTTTAGTCTCAACTAAATTTCAGTCTGATGAGCTTCACAGAGGTCAGATCCAAGTTCAACCAGCATACAAGCCCTTGATCACTATGGCATTCCCAGTAGTGGAATATGGCATTGTTGATGGCCAGTAAAGAAAAGAGCCCACACAGTACACTGAGCTCTTCAAGTCACACAGGGAAATACTGCCCACTTACCTTCAGAAGGGTCTTGCTGGGAGCTGCCTGTTTTGTTAGAAATAAGAGATGAGATGTGAAAAGGAAATTTATCCTACATTCAAACACATGGACGTGCACACACACATTGCCAGGTCATAATTTTTATTTTCTCTTTTCATCTATTCCAGATTAAATACTATGTGTGTGTGTTATATGTAAAGTTGTTACACACAGAGAGAATCATAGATCACTCTAACCTACTCATTCTAAATAAAAAGTCACATTTTCACACAAATTTGCACACAACTAATAAATAAAACACTGCTCCACACAACACAGCACACGAATATCACACCGAGTCATTCACATAAAAAGCACATACAGGGGGCTGGGGATGTGGCTCAGTGGTAGAGTGCTCACCTAGCATGCATGAGGCACTGGGTCCGATCCTCAGCACCACAAAAATGTAAAATAAAGATATTTATTTAAAAATAAATAAATAAAAAGCACATACTATGTACATGTGTGCAACCATGTCATCAAATACAACACACAAACAACATACAAGCACCACTCATACACATACCTCACTGAAAAGAGATTATTTATATCTCTATCTATACCCTTCCTATGTGAAAAGTGTAGGATTGTAAGTCAGTTACCTATAAATACACTGTATTATACAAACAAAACAAAAATTCACACACACATACATATGCTCACAAACACATACCCATCCAGTTCCAAGTGATGATTCTCCTTCTTCCTCTGACCTGCAACAGTCTTTGGTGAGCTCAGAAACCTGCTGATCAAGGTGACTTCCTGAGCCCTCACTTTCTGTTCAGAAGGACCAGAATCCAAGGATCCTCCTGCCCTAAGGTCTTTATTGCACATCTGTTATGGAACAGCAGGAAAATGGCAAGAAGATCCTCATTTACCAACAAGATTAATACCCCGGGGAGAATGCCACATGCTCTGCTTAGGGAGGAAGCCAGCATGGACTAATTGCCCAATTTCCTGCCTTGCCCATGGGAGGGAGACTGTGAAAGGACCAGAGGGGGAGCCACAGAAGTCCCTGGAAAAGGGGTACTTGGAAAGCCTCAGTGGCCCTAGTTATCTTGGCTTCTGAGGTAGCACAGCATGGAGCTGGCCTCTCCCAATCACATGCTGGTGGAGAGAAAGGCCACAGATTCCGACCCTTTAGAGAACACACTCACTGCCATCTGGGATTGTGCAGGTCTCCCCTCTCCTCTGAGACAATCCATGGGGCAGGCACTGGGCTAGTTTGGTAGAAGGTGGGACTGGACCCAAGGTCATCAAGCACAGACTGACCTGACTTTGCTACCAGCTCTCCCCTGGCACACTGGGTGCTCTAGCAAGGGCTGAAGTTCCCTGAGGACCTGTTTCCTTGGACCCAGGATGAAGAGGGATAGCACCTTGCTCATGAGGTTATCATGGGAATTAACTGAACCCAGCCTAAGGGACTAACACCCTAATCAGTGTGCCAAATGTGACAGTCCCCTTAATGACGGTTCCAGTTACTATAGCTGTGTAACACACTGACCCAAGACTTCATATCACTGAACAACCATTTTATAAAGCTCACACGTTCTGTGGGTCAGGAATTCAGAAAAGACACAGTCTCTGGTCCATAGTATGTGGGGCCTCAGCTGGGAAGAACTGAAGAGAGGGTGTTACTTGCTGGCTCAGGCTGGAATGATCTGGAGGCACAATCAAGCAAGTGTCTGACAGGTGATTCGGGTTATTGGCTGGGACCTGAGCTGGGCTTTCCATCAAAACACTATATATATATAAAATGAAATGATTGCCATAGGAAGGCCAATCAACATATTCATCATCTCCCATATTTATCTTTTTAATTTTAATAAACACATAAAGTAGGATATGTATTTATAAATGCATATGGTATGCACCATGATGTTTTGAAATATGTATACAGCAGAATGGATATAATATATATGTTAAATATATATATATACATACATGGGGTTAAGATCGCTTGAAATGCACTCTTTTAAGAAAATTTCCAGGTACAACATATTATTAACTATAGTCCTCATGCTCTACATTGGATCTCTAAGCTGATTCATCCTATATAACTGCAACATATTATCTTTTGACTACATAACCCAATTCCATATCTTCACCCTCCTCTGGTAACCACAAATCTCTTTCTGATTCTACATATTCAACATTTTTTAGGTCACATATATAATAAAGATCATGTAGTCTTTTTCGTTCTGTGTCTTGTTTATTTCACTTAGCATAGTGCTGCTCCTCCATGTTGTCACAAATGGTCAAATCACCTCTTTGAGGGTGGAATGGGTATGTCATTGTATGTGCATAGCATAATTTCTTTATCCATTCATCATTCACAGACTGGTTCATTCCATGTCTTGGCCACTGTGAGTAATTATGTAGGGAGTAAGGGAAAAGATATCACTATAAAGTGCTGACTTCATTTGCTCTGGCTATATGCCCAGAAGAGGGACGTTAGATCACATGAAAGTTCTGTTCTTAATTTTGTTAGGAATCTCCATTCTGTTTTCCGTAATGATTGAGGCTTCTTACATTCACACCAACAGTGATCCAGGGTTTCCTTTTACCCAAATTCTAGAAAAATGCTTGTTATTTCTTGCCTTTTTAATAATAGCCATCTTAACAGGTGTGAAGTGGCATCTCACTGTGGTTTTGATTTGCACTTTCCTGATGATTAGTGATATTGAACTGCTTCGGGGTATCTGTGGGCATTATGAAATGGTTGTTCAATGTCACGAATTTGGTCATCTGAATGTCTTCTTTCAAAAAATGTCCGTTCAGGTTCTCTGCCCATATTATAATCAAATAGTTTGTGGTTTGTTTTCTTTTCACTATTAAGTTACATGAGTTCTTTATATACTTTGAATAACAATCTTTTATTAGAAACATGGCTTGCAAATATTTTCTCCTATTACATAATGTGCCTTTTATTTTCATGTCTTCTTTTAAGAAATGTCTGTTCAGGTCATTTGCCCACTTTTATAATTGGGTTATTTCTTTTTTAAAAAATATTTATTTTTTAGTTATAGGCAGTCACAGTATCTTTATTTTATTTTTATGTGGTGTCGAGAATCAAACCCAGTGGCTCACGCATGGTAGGCAAGCTCTCTACCTCTGAGCCAAAACCCCAGCCCTATAATTCAGTTATTTCTTGCTATTGAGTTACCTTTTATTTTCTTTATTGTTTCCCTTGCTGCACAGAAACTTTGATTCATTCATGTAATCCCATCTGTTTAATTCTTTTTTTGTTTTGTTTTGTTTTGTTTGTTTTTGTGGGGTTTTTTGGGTTGTTTGTTTGTTTTGTTTGGGGTTTGGTGGTGCTGGGGATTGAACCCAGACCTTGTGCATGAGAGGCAGCACTCTACCAACTGAGCTTTATCCCCACCCCTTATTTTTGTTTTGTGTCCTTTTAGAATTATAGGTAAAATAGCATTGATAAGACCAATGTTGATAAGCTTATTCCATGTATTTTCTCCTATTAGCTCTCTAGTGATAGGTCTTGTCATTCTCTTGTTCTCTTTGTCTGTATCTATTTTATGTCAGTATCATACTGTTTTGATTACTATACTTTGTAATATAGTTTGAAATCAGGTCATGTGATGTTTGATTGCTTTGGCTATTCAGAATCTTCCATGTTCCATATAAATGTCAGGATGATTTATTTGTGTGAAAAAATTCCACTAGAATTGGGATTAATTAGATTGCATTAAATCTGTAGATTGCGTTGGGTGTCCTAGACACTTAAACTATTTTAACATTTTAATTCCTTCAATCCGTGAACATATCTTTCCATTTACTTGTGTCTTCCTCAATTTCATATGATTTTTATTCATCATTGAATTAGTGTGGTATTCTCCTGGGCAGGGAAACAATCCAGGTGACCTCCTCCTAGACTCAGGACCCTGGCTAAGACACTGCATAGGCAGGGACATAAGCCTGAGACCCTTCAGTCTTATAAAGCACTGTCTCTAGGTCCACCCAACCAGGGAGCACAAATGGTGACCCTATATAGCTTCTGTGCCTAGTTTTGGATCCCCCCTGGGAAGAAGGCAAGTCAGCTGAGCCATGAAGAACTAATCTGGACTCATTACTGAAGTTCTACACCTGCTACAGTTTGCCTGTAAAAGCAGGAAAAGGTGGCCTTTTTTTTTTCAAACACACAAACCCCAAGGCAAAGACACAAGGATCATAAAGAATTAAGTAAATATGATAGCACCAAAGAATATTAATAAGGCTCCAAAAATAGACCCTATAGTAATGGGGTCATTATAATTAAATTGTCAAAAGTAAAAGAGAGAACTTGGACTAATTAGTCACATGAAACATTCAAGTATAAAACTCATGGTGAGAGTACATAGTTGTTTTTGTCAGCTTTTCTGTTACTGTGACTAAAAGATCTTACCAGAACCACCTTAGAGGAGAAAAGGTTGTTTTGAGGGCTCATGGTTTCAGAGGACTCAGTCCATAGACAGCCCTCCATTCCTCAGGGCTCAAGTGAGGCAGGACCTCATGGTGGAAGAGTGTGGCGGAGGAAAGCAGCTCACACGATGATCAGAAAGCAGAGAGAGAGGTCTCCACTTGCCCGATAGAAATATATACTCCAAAGCCACAGCCCCAATGCCCCTCCTCCTCCAGCCACACCCTACCTGCCTTCAATTACCACTCAATTAATTCCACCAGGTGATTAATTTACTGATGGGTTAAGGCTCTCATAACCCAATCATTTCTCCTCTGAACCTTCTTGCATTGTCTCACACATGAGCTTTTGGGGAACACCTCACTTTTCAAACCACAACAATAGTCAAATTCAGAATTTTCAAATACAGTAATGATATAAAGTAAATCGGTCAAAAACAAATATACTAAGAAGTGATCTCAGCAAACGACAGAATAGGAGTTCCCCAAATTCACTCCCCCAAAGAAATCCAACTAGCAACTCTCCATAGACAAAAATAATAGCCTGTATGTTCCAGAACTTGAGAATGAGGCTGAGATACTCCCTGAACCACAAAACTGGAAGACACATGATAGGACAGTAAGAAGAACAGCACTGACCCTCCCGCAAGCCAGCACAGTGACACACAGGGAATTCCTCTGAACTCAAGGGTTTCTACCGTTGCAAAAGTGACCTGAAGGTGAACATCCGGCTTCCCTGTCATTCTGGGACTTTTTTACTAGAAGCAAATCGGGCTATCCCATGGGGAACTTGGGGAGGACCAACGGGGGTAGACCATGGTGTCAGTTAAGAACAAGGAATGGGGTAGGAGGTCCCGTCAAAAGCACGTGGTAGCTCTATATTCTGATCAAAGGCCTCACCCCAGAGAAATCATCCAACAGCTTCACATAGAAGGAAACATGGACAATGAGTCTTCCAGACTTGAATCCTTGACTGGCTTCCTGCAGATTCTGGTACTTTTGTTGAGTCTTCCCCAGGCTGATTCCAATCAGCTGCTACAGGAGCCACAGAAGCCAGGGATTCCAGGCTGGATGGCACTGTCCACAGCAGCCTTGAGCTTAGGGCACCCTCTAGGGGAAAAACGAGTGAAATCTCAACAAACTTTGGAGTTCTGTAAACAGCAGTGTTCTAACACTGGCTCCTTTCCTGCAACAACACACAGTGGCAAGGCAAGAATGGGAATTCCTGTAAGATCTTTGTCACTTTTCTATAAATCTAAAACCATTCTAAAATTTTAAAAATTTATTAAAAATAAATCCAAACACACTTCTATAAAAGTTGATAAGCCAATTCTAAAATTTAAATGGAAAGTACCTAGAAGGGTGAGAACACTCCTAAAGAGAAATCACAAATTGAAACACATACATTACCAGATTCCTAGACGTATAGTGAAGCTACAGTAAAAGAGCAGTGTGGCATTTCTATTAGAATACCCAAATAGATCAACGGAACAAAGAAAGAACCCATATTTAGTTTGACAGATATTCAATCATTTGAATTTTGGCCAGGCGCCAATATAAGTTAATGGGGCGTGGAGGGTTCTTTATATGCGGGAACAACTGGATATGCACGTAGGAAACATGAATCTTGACTCCATACTACACACCAAACAGATTGGCTCATGGACCTACATGGGAGGGCTTAACATACAAAATTTATTGAAGGAAACAGGGGGGAAAAAAAGAAGGTAATTGTAGCCTTAAGTTGAGTTACATTTTCTTGGTCAGGAAGCAAATAAGGTCTAAATGTAAAATAAGAATTATTAAATTGTATTTTTACAAAATTTAAAAGCTCCGTTTCTCAGAAGATAACACTGAGAGAAAAGGGGGAAACATTCTTAATAAATAAATCTGACAAAGATGTACTCAGAACTCAAAAAGACTCTTACAAATCAATAAACAAAGGCATACTACTCTATTTTGAAGGGTGGGCAAAGAAACCTAAACAGATGTTTTACAAAAAAAAAAAAATACAGTAGTCCTCCCTTATCCACAGCTTGGCTTTCCAGGTTTAGTTAACTACAGTCATGATTTGAAATATTTATTGAAAAATTCCAGAAATAGATAATTCACAAGTTTTTTGTTTTTGTTTTTGTTTTTGTTTTTTTTTTTTGGTTGGATTTTGTTTTGGTTTTGTTTGTTTTTTGTACCAGGGATTGAACTCAGGGCTGCTTAACCACTGAGCTACATTCCCAACTCTTTTTATGTTTTTATTTTGAGTCAGGTCTTCGCTGAGTAGTTTAGGGATTTGCTAAATTGCTGAGGCTGGCTTTGATCCTCCTGCCTCAGCCTTCCAAACTGCTAAGATTACAGGCATGTACCACCACACCCAGCTAATTCACAAGTTTTAAATCGCATGCTACTCGGAGTAGTGGGATGAAATCCTCTACTGTCTGCTTCATCCTGTCTGGGACGTGAATCATCCCTTTGTCCAGTGCATCTGCACCACACATGCCACCCACCAATCAGTCATTTAGTAGCCATTTCAGTTATCAGACTGACTGTCATGATGTTGCACAATTTGTGTTCCAGAAATTCCTATTTTACTTAATAGTGAACCCAAAATGCAAGGGTAGTTATGCTGGCAATTTGGAGATGCCAAAGAGAAGCCAGAGAGTGCTTCCTTTCTGGAAAGGAAGTTCCCCAATAGAACTTATTTTTATAAAAGGTAAAACTTCTCTACTTAACAACAAAAAAAGAAAACTTGTATATTGGAGTTGCTAAGATCTACAATAAAAAGTCTCCCATCCATGAAATTGTGAGAAAAAGAAATTAGTGCTAGTTTTGCTAGGACTAACTGCAAAAGTTATGACTGACATGTGTGATCAGCGCTTAGCTAAGATGGAAAAGGCATTAAACTTGTGAAGGGAAGACATGAACAGAAAACAGGTTCCAACCAAGAGCAATGTGTTGTGCCAGAAAGCACTGAGCCCATGAAGACTCAACAAGAGATGCCCCGAAAGGAGTGGCACCAAACAATTTACTGCTAGTAAGGGATGGTGGCCCAGATTCAGAGCTGGGTTTGAACTGAAAATATAAAAATTACCAGAGAAACTGCATCTGCCTATGAAGAAGCTGCTGCCACATTTCCAGCAGAGTTGAAGAAGGTGATTAAGGAGAAAGGATACCATCTACAGGAAGACTTCAACTGTGGTGAAACAGGCTCTCAAAAGCAAATGCTCAAAAGAACTGACTTTCATAAAATGGAAAGGCGGCTCCAGGGCATGACACAGGACAGGTTTGGGAAGGGTTCAGCACTATCTGCTGTGTCAGGCGTCTGCATGAGGCCTTCGAACACATTCCCCAGGGAAAAAGGAAGTCCACTGAGTAGTCACGGTTTCACTTCCCACAGTTCCAGTTGCACACAGTCAACCATAGGCTGAAAATATTATATGGAAAATTCCAGAAATAAACAATTCATGACTTCTAAATTGCATGTAGTTGTAAGTAGTGTGATGAAATCTCATGCTGTCCTGCTCGATCCTGTCCAAGACATGAATCATCCCTTGTCCAGCATATCAACACATGAATACACATCTCACCATGAGTCACTCAGTAGCCCTCCTGGTTGTGAGAGGACCTGCTCTTGGTATCTCAACTTGTATTCCAGTAATCTACATTTTAGTTAAGAATGGCCCCAAAGTGCAAGAGTAGTGACCCTAGCAATTTGGATATACCAAAGAGAAGCTCTAAAATGTTTCTTTTAAGAGGAAACTTGAAAGTTCTCAACTTTATCATAGGTATGTGTGTATAGGAGAAAACATAGTATGCATCGGGTTCCATACTATCTGAAGTTTCAGGCATTTATCAGAGGTCTTGAAATGCATCCCTTGGGGATAAGCAGGAACTATTTAATATTTAAATCATTGTACCATATGTAAATTAAACTTCAATTTTAAAAGAAGTTCAGTAACCTGGAAAAGATGATCCAAGGCTTTGGGGATTATTTGATACTGGTTTACAACATAGATTTTACACTAGGCAAGAGACATTGGTGGTACAGTGGTTAGTATAGTTGCCTTCCAGATTAATACCAGGCAAATAGGAGCTTCACCTGTATAAGAGGGATAGAATAAGAGAAAATTTTGGAAGTTCTGAGTGGTGCAGAGGTGGAAACAAGAGGGTCAGAGATGGTGCTATCTATCACCTTGAAAAATTATCTTCAGGTACTGTGGACATTAATCCTTTAGCAGAGTATCTGGCAAAGTTTTTTGTTTTGTTTTGTTTTGTTTTGCTATTCTGCAGGCTCTCTCTTCATGTTCGTGTTTCTTTTGCTGTGAAGATTTTTAATTTGATTCCATCACACTTATTGATTGTTGGTTTTATTTCTTGAGTTTTAGTGATCTCATTAAGAAAGTCAGTTCCTGTGCCAATATGTTAGAGTGCTGACCCTGTGTTATCTCTTCTAACAGTTCCAGAATTTCTGGTTTAATTCCTACATTAATGATCCACTTTGAGTTGACTTTTGTGCAGAATGAAAAATAGGAATCCAGTCTCATCCTTTTACATATTGATATCCAGTTTTCCCTACACCATTTATTTAAAAGACTAAATAAATGGTCAAAAGAACTAAACAGAATTTCTCAAAAGAAAAAAATCAGAGGGCTAACAAATACATTAAAAAATGTTCAAAATCCTAGTAATCATAGAAATGCAATCAAAACTCCATAGGTATTTTTTCTCACTCCAGTTAGAATAGCATTCAAGAATATTGATAATAATAAAAATTAGTAAGGATGTGAGAAAAAGGGTACACTCAGGTATTGTTGATGGGACTCTGGAAAGAAGTATGGAGATTCCTCAAAAAGACTAGGAATAGAACACCCTATAACCCAGCTATCACATTTCTTGGTATTTATTTTAAAAAAACTAAAATCAACAACATATTATAGTAAGACAGCCACTTCTATGTTTATAGCAGCATGATTCACTGGTTCCAAGTTTTGGAACAAGTCCAGGTACCTGTCAACAGATGAATAGATTAGGAAAATGTGGTACACATAGAGAATGGAGTTTTACTTCACAATAAAGAATGAAATTATGGCATTTGCTGGTAAATGGATGGAACCAGAGAACATCTTGCTGAGTGAAATCAGCCAGACTCAGAAAGTCAAGGGTCAAATGTTTTCTTCTCTAATATGTGGAGGCTAGAGCAAAATAAGGGGAAGGTGGGGGTAGAGCAGATCCCATAAAAATAGAAGCAAAATTAGTATTCAGAAGGAGAGGATTCAGCGGGAGGGAGGAAAGAAAGAAAAAGGAGGAACTGCAGAGTAAACATGAGCACACTGCGTTCACATAGGAATATACCACATGAATTCCACCTTTATGTCTATAAAGCACCAATTACAAAAACAGTGATTAAATAGAAGGAAGATCAGTAGAGAGGAAGAAGAACAGAAGGAAAAGAAGAAGTACTGGGGCCGGAGCAAATTGTATTCTGTGTGCGTATGATTATGTCAAAATGAACCCTACTATTAGATATCACTCTAAAGAAGGAGAAATTGCTGTTTGAAACTCCATTTAAACTCCTCTAAACTTGCAGTGTGGGTTCTTAAGAGAATGATGGGCTGGAGAGTGACTCTACCTCACGAGGCTGAGTTTTAACCATCATAGGTGACACTTTGCTCTCATACGTAAAGCAATCTCATTACCTTTGCCTTTCTCAGCACAAACCTTCTTTCTGCAAAACAAGGAAAGTTCTAGAAAGCCTAATCCTGCTGCATGTCTCTAAAGGGTGAAATAGAAAAGGAGTAGAAGGGAGCTGTGGCAGACGAAAAGAATCCTAGAATGGGAAATGATGCCCAGCGAAGGAGCTGTCATTCTTCTCTTTTTTTTTAATTTGTTAATTTATTCTAATTTGTTATACATGACAGCCGAAGGCATTTCAATTCATATTGCACATTTAGAGCATAATTTTTCATACCTCTGGTTGTTCACAAAGTAGAGTCACACCACTCATGTCTTCAGACCTGTACTTGGGGTAATGACGTTCATCTCATTCCACTTTCTTTCCTACCCCCTGCCCCCTCCCTTCCCCTCCCACCCCTCTGCCCTATCTAAAGTTCCTCCATTCCTCCCACGCTTCCCACCTACCGCTGTTATGGATCAGCATCCACATATCAGAGAAATCATTTGGCATTTGGTTTGGGGGGGATTGGCTAACTTCACTTAGCATTATCTTCTCCAGCTGCATCCATTTACCTGCAAAAGCCATGATTTTATTCTCTTTTAATGCTGAGTAATATTCCATTGTGTATATATACCACAGTTTCTTTATCCATTCATCTACTGAAGGGCATATAGTTTGCTTCCATAGTTTAGCTATTGTGAATTGTGCTGCTATAAACATTGATGTGGCTGTGTCCTATAGTATGCTGTTTTTAAGTCCTTTGGGTATAGACTGAGGAGTGGGATAGCTGGGTCAAATGGTGGTTCCGTCCCAAGTTTTCCAAGGAATCTCCATACTGCTTTCCAGATTGGCTGCACCAATTTGCAGTTCCACCAGCAATGTATGAGTGTGACTTTTTCCCCACATCCTCACCAACACTTATTGTTGTTTGTGTTCTTTATAGCTGCCATTCTGACTGCAGTGAGATGAAACCTTAAAGTAGTTTTGATTTGCATTTCTCTAATTGCTAGAGATGTTGAACAAATTTTCATTTATTTGTTGATTGATTGTATATCATCGTCTGAGAAGTGTCTCTTAAATTCCTTGGCCCATTTATTGATTGGGTTATTTGTTGTTTTGTTTTTGTTTTTTGTTTTTTTGGTGTTGAGTTTTTTGAGTTCTTTATATATCCTAGAGATTAGTGCTCTATATGAAGTGTGTGTGGTAAAAAATTTGCTCTCATTCTGTAGGCTCTCTCATCACCTCATTGATTGTTTCTTTAGCGAGAAGAAGCTTTTTCAGTTTGAATCCATCCCATTTATTGATTCTTGATTTTATTTCTTGCGCTATAAGAGTCTTGTTAAGGAAGTAAAGGGCCTCATCCGACATGATGAAGATTTGGGCCTACTTTAGGACTTGTCATTCTTAAGAAAATTTCTTAAAGTATACTAGTCTTAACTGTTTCTGTCCTATGTGGTGCTGAGTCTTGGCAATAGAAGAGGCCCAGGATTCATCTTTCCCTGATAAGGAGATCTGGACGGAAGCCACACTGCAGCAGTTACCTGAGACCAGATCTATGAGGTTTGGAGAGAAGACAGCCTGCCCACATCACAGGAGGTTAGAGTTATTGCTTTGCTCACATTGTACTGTGCTGCTTGTCATGCAGATTCTCTGCAGCACTAACACAATGTGACTGGCAGCGACCAGCTACTAGATTATGCTGATGCAAACCAGGACAACATCCTGATGTGACAGCAAGTGCCTGGGTAAGAAGCATATACACTACTGTGGTCTGCCTGGCATATCAGAGTCTAGTTTGCTCTTTTAACCACAGCAGATAGCAATATGTCTGGGAAAGGATACAGGCAGGTATTCAAGGAATCACAATGATGTCCAAGTAGAGAATATTGGCATGACATGGCTGTCAAGTATCACAGATGATTTATTTCTCCCTGGGACTTCCAAAAAAATTAAATATGGGAAGACTTTGGGTTACTTCAACTGAACAGCATCTGGGAATTACCTATGCTCACCTTGCAATCTCTTAAGGAGCACCATACATTTTGGTGCACACAGTTTTCTGAATGAGGTTTGTGCCACAAATGTGCATGGCAGCAGCTCTTGTGATCACACACCCAACATGGGTCATTGTATTAAAGGCACTTAGGAGGTTGGGAACTTGATTTGATATCTTGAGTGAAGTGGTAATGGCTTTCCAGGAGAGTCACTATTGTGGTCACTAGAGGGAGTCCTCTTCCAGGAAACTGGTTGAATTGAGCATTTGGCTCAGAAATAGGATGAAGCAGTGTTTGGATAGATCATACATTTTATGAAACTGACTCAGCATCTTGCTTGTAAATAACTCAAGGTGAGAAACACACAAGCCCACTGAGGAAGGAACAATTGCTGTGTTGATAGCAATAGCTTCTGATACATTCAACCAGCAGTGGTCAGTTGTGCTACAGGCTCAGGCAAGAAGAGGCTCATTTGTAGGAACACTTTGAGAAACCCTAGGCTGTGGCATATGGCAAGATGACTGATGGGCATGGTATTTACAGATATTCCCCCGGAGCCACAGCATCACAGTGCGTAGAAGCTGTAGCTGTGACAGAGTGGGTAGAGTTTTGGTCAGTTCAGGATCAACCTTGGATCTCTCCATGGGAGACAGATGAGCAGTGCTCCACAATGATACCCACAGCCTGAGTCAGTATCAAACATATCCCTCCATTGATGGAGTTTATACTAGACAGAATCTAGTTGGCTCAGCAATGGCTTCTGGCAATTATGCCAGTTATTAGAAATGTATGAGAAAGTGGCATTTTTGTTAGGAAGGTTAGGGAATTGACATGATTATAATCACTTATGTGTTCTCTCTCTGCCACTGGCATATGGTGAAATAAGAAATTTGTAGACTGAGTCCATTTTCTACTCCTGTAACAGAATACCACAGGTGAGTAATTTATAAAGAACAGAAATCTATTTCTCACAGTTCTTAAGGCTGGGAAATCCAAGATCATAGCACCAGCAACTGGACAGGGGCTTGCTGTGAAATAACATGTCAGAGGTCATCCAATGGTCCACTCAGGTCACTCTTTCACTCCTTATGAAGCCACTAGTCCCATCATGGGGATCCCACCCCCCACTGCCTCCTCTAACCCTAATTATGTTCCTAAGGGCCCACCTCCAAATACCATCAGCATATGAATTTGGGGATCCAATTTCCAACACATCAACTTTTACAAGACACATTTACACCATAGCATATAAACTGAGTTATCAATGGAAATGAAACATAAGTATAAAATGGTTTCAGAATAAAAAGCTATTTTGAAATCCAAACTAAAATTTCCAATGGATATAATACTCATGAATACTTACTGGCCACAGAAAATTTAACTTTAAAAAAGTGAAATATGCAGCCGGACACTGTGGTGCATCCCTGTAATCCCAGCGGCTTGGGAGGCTGAGGCAGGAGGATCATGAGTTCAAAACCAGCCTCAGCAATGGCAAGGCAC
This sequence comes from Marmota marmota marmota, assembly GCF_001458135.2. NCBI lineage: Eukaryota > Metazoa > Chordata > Mammalia > Rodentia > Sciuridae > Marmota > Marmota marmota. The sequence continues at coordinate 8,763,464 of NW_026000051.1, forward strand.
TGAGCAACTCAGTGAGACCCTTTCTCTAAATAAAACACAAAATAGGGCTGGCTGTGTGACTCAGTGGTTGAGTGCCCCTGAATTCAATCCCTGGTTCTAAAAATAAATAAATAAATTTAAAAAGAGAAGTATTTTTTTAAAAAAGTGAAATATGCAACTGAATGCCTCTATTGAGGCTCATTAAAAGTGTTAATGATAATGTGTAAAAAGTGGGCAGAGAGAATAATTCAAAGAAAAGAGGTATAATAGGAATCTTGGAAGAGAGGTTGGGACCAGGGTTGGAGGGTGTGGAAAGAAAAAAAAGTATAAAGTTTCAATAACACAGGAGAAATAGGCATATGACTGCAGCTAATAATAATGTGTGTGTATGTGTGTGTATATATGTGTATATATATATTATATGTTAATATATAACAATATATGTACATATTTCAAAACATCTAAAAGAGATAAATGTTTCAAGTGTTCTCACCTTGAGGAAATGATAAGTATTTGAGGTGAAGGTATATTAATTATCCTGATTTGATCACTCCACAATCTGTCAAGGTTTTACATTGTACCTCATAAATATATACAATTATCATTTGTCAACTAAAATAAATAAAAATATAAAATCATTGTTTTGGAATGCCCAATGAACATATGGAAAAGAATTACTGACAAAAATTGGAGGCAAACTGAAAGGAAAGAATATAAAATTGGACTACAGTTTTTTCTTCAGTCTCAAGAAAACCTGAGAATTTGAATCTCAGTTTTGCTTCTTGCAATCGTAATTCAAAGACTGTATAGGAGTACACCAGATCTACAATAAGTTAGGACGCTACCGTCTCCCTACTGACCTGTTTGCTGCTATACCATTTTGCTGTTGCTGTTGATAGGCTGCACCTGTCTGTTGACTGCCTATTACTGGTTAACCAGTTATTGACAAGAGGCAACAGTTGCAGAAAAATAGGAGCTACCATCTACCCCAGAGAGGGCTACATGACTGTCAAGCTAAAAAAGCCAAAGAGACCAGATCCGGTGCAGTGCCTGAGCTGAGGTATTCTGGCTTGTTTCTCGTGACCATTCACATCCAGTGTGGAATAACTGTGGATATAAAAGATGAGCAAAGGATAAACAAAACCATCACAGTGCTGTTGCAATGTGCGATGTTGTCTTAGTCTATTTTCTGTTGCTATAGCAGAATACCTGAGATTGGGTAATTTATAAAGGAAAGACGTTTATATTGGCTCATGGTTCTGGAGACTGGGAAGTCCAAGAGCATAGTGCTAGTATCTGGTGAGGATATCTTGCTGCCTTGTTTAATGGCAGAAAAGCAGAAGGGCAAGCGGGTGCATGCAGCCCGTGGGTGGCCTCCCTTTTGAACAACCCACTGTCATGGTTGCTGGGAGCCATTAGCCAAGTAGGTATGACAGTTTCCTTGCCAGCATACCCCATGTTGCTTAGTGGAAGGACTCGTGGAAATAGGACATTTTGCAGTGACATTGCATGTAGGTGACCTTGCTCAAGGACCAAGGCGGATCCGGGTTTAGGGTGGTTCCAGGTTTAAGATTATTCCTGCTGGGAATAGGGCGTATCCTGCTGCCTGAGTTCCCCTTGAGTTCTCACGGGATTCAGACAATATTTTTTGGGAGACAGAAGCCCAGTGGGGGTGGATTTGGGCAGAGAACGTGGATTTCCCCAGAACGTGATTGTAGACGGCTGGTGTGAGTTCGGGAATAAAGAGTTGCTGTCTGAATCTACAAGCTGTGTGGTGGCTCGTGATTGTGTGCCCAGCCAGACTGCGGCACATGGTCATCTATCTGGTCCTGCAAGAAGAACTCACTCACTCCCATGAGAATTCAACCAGTCCTTGAGAGTGGCATTAATCTCTCCTAAGAGCGGAGCCCTCATGACCCAAACACCTTTCAAAGGTCCCATAGCCTCTGGACGCTGTTATACTGGGGACCAAATTTCAAGAAGCATTTCAGAGAAGATGAACCACATCTACATCATAGCAGGTGTGCTGCCTATCACATGTCCTACTCGAAAGCTATGCAGCTCTTTGGTGCTGGGTGAAGCCCGTCTGTCCCATCAGTTTGGCTGTCAGTCCTAGGACCCCACTCTCCTCCTAATTTTGTGCACTCGCTTCACACAGGCCGCCATCTTCCTGCCTTACCCTTCCTGCCTTATCCCTCAGCTCCTGTTATCTGTGGTCGATTTGTTTATTTTGGTGCTGGGAATGAACCCAGGGCCTCACACATACTAGGCACATGTCACCACTGAGTGACACCCTCGGCTCCTATTTTTTAATTTATTTTCTTATTTGTTGAATGGATCTTTCTGTTTTAAACAATCCCATTCATTGTAGATGAAAACAATGTGGAAAGAAAAGGAGAAGGAAAAGAGGAACAGGCAGAAGGAGGGAGCAAGGAAGGGAAGAAAGCCTGGAGGAAGAAGCCCGCCAGCCAGGCCCTGGGCGAGCTCTTGTGCCCGTGAGTCTGGGGTGTCTGAGTGTAACTTATGGGAATCCCCCAAAGTAGATTAACAGTCTATTCTCTCTCCTAAACATGCTCCCACTTCCTTTGATATTTACTGAAATACTTAAGAATGCTTCTCAGAATCCATAGTGCCAGGTCTGCATTCTCTCCTTGACCTAAGAGCCATAGATATGCCTGGGAGGACAGAGGATACCACATCGGCTAACAGAGGCCAGTAACTGGAAGGAGCTGCGAGCCACTATTACAGCTGAAGCTGGAACAACTCCAAGAGTTTCTCCAACAGATAAGCCATGCAAAACTTCATTATGACTCTACTGAACTACCACCCAACACTAAGGAGCCCCTGACACCATCAACGTCTCTTAAACCCCCCAAGAGCCTGACAGTACCTCACACACCACACAAATTCTAATGTCCCTTCACTGTTGATCTCTGGACTAAAGCAACACACACATACCACGCAAACTGCTCCTCTCCGTTACCTAAAAACTGTTGTCCCTCCCTATCAATGTACGCGTCACCAAATAAGCCAGATTACAGTTCACTTCTACAGATGTCCCCATCTTTCAATATTCTCATCACTTTTCCTCCATCTTGGTCACCTACCTACAAATGGAGATGCTATGAGACATGACAGTGGATCCAAAGAGACTCTGAGGGTAGTCTCAATATCAGGAAGGAGGCACTGACATTCTTGATGACCCTTGGGCTGTGCTTTGCTTTCCAGACTTGGGGAAGGCTTTGGAAGGTTTTCCTAGGGAATAGCAGGAGAGACAAAGCCTGTTCCTCAGAGCACAAAGCGGCCCAAGGAGGCCTGGCAATGGAAGGTAAAGCAGAGGGAGATCTCTAGACCACATCAGTTCTCACTCCCATCGTTCCAAATAGCCCCTGTCTTCTAAACTGAGGGGTCAGGCCGGTGCTGGAGGTAGACAGTAAGAAAGCATTCTGAAGTAGCATTAGGAAAACCTGTCATCCCTGTTGACTAGGATCTGCTTTTCCTCCTTCGCTTCCTTTTTTTGCTCATGGCAAGAGATAAGAGGAAATGTTGGGAGACTGGAGCCCTTGGCTGAAGTGAGGATTCGGAATAAAGTTGCAGACATGGCATGAACAAGGAGAGCATGCAGTGGAGAGAAAAACATCTGGACAAAGGAAGCAACCATAAACAAAGAGTGCATGTTTATAATCCACATCTATCAGGTATGCCTTCCTCGCTGCCCACCAATCGACAACAGGGAGTTCCAAAGGGTCAATGAATCATTGTAAAAAATCATTTTGAGTGTTTTGATAAGTCATCAGTAAATCAGGAAAGGCTTACCCATGTGTTATTGTCCAAATTAACCAAACGAAATCAAGCGCTATCTATGTGTACAAAAAGGAGTGGGTGGTCACTATGACTAAGCCCTCTGTTTTCATATGTTTGGTTAACCTAAGTACACACCAGGCAGACTTCCAAAACTCAACTATGACTGGCTACTCACTTCACTGAAGTATTTTCTCTGCCTCACAAAATAAATAGTGAGTGTTTAGGGTTCGGGATACTGACCACCCGCCAGACGTTGTGCTTTGTACATGCTTTTCTTTATGAAGTCCTCCCAACAATTCTATGAGATAGGTACTCTCCTTATCCACACTTTACAGATGGAGAAATTGTGCTGCAGGGAGGTTCAGTAACTCACCCTAGACACCTACCTGATAAGGGGTAACACCACATGCTAGAAAGTGGACCAGAGCCCACCCCAGTTTCCATGCAGCATGATCTCTGTAAGTGGAAAAAGCATTTCCTCTTTTCGCGAAGAATCCAAGGGGCCTCGGTTCCAGTCTTGGTTCTAACAGTAAAAATTAAGGTTCTACCTCCAAATCTCAATTTCTCTCTTTCTAAAAATTAGGAAATTTGGCTCCATGATTTTTAAGAGTTTCTCTGGCTCAAAGGCCCTGGGAGTCTGTTTTAAGGTGTAACCAGTAAGAAATCAAGAGGCACCTTCAAAGAAAGAGGGCTCCTGCCATTCCTGATTGGTCTCTTCCCCAACCACAATGAATTAAATGGAGTTCTGCTCTGCAGACAGTGGTTTGAGATCCTCCGCGTTTCTTCCTTACATCTGTTGGGAATCCTAACTGACCATCAGGCATTCTTTCATTCTGAAAATATTTACTAAGGAACCACTGTGTCCTAGGCACCCAGCCAGGCTGGGTGGTGTAACAGGGAACCAGATGCAGCCCTCATACTTGGGCAGCTCGCAGTCTCTGGGTGAAGACAGTGTTGTAAGTACTAAGATTAATTTATGTAGTATGAGTGCAAGAGGACGCCGGATCCAGAATTGATGGACTAATATCAGGGCAGGCTTCTGAGAGGTTGTGATACCTAATCTGAGCCTGAGGGTGAGGACTAATCACAAAGGCTAACAAACAGGGGGAACGGGCATTTTCAGGCAGATGGAATAGGAAGACCCTAAGGCATAGAGAAGGAAGAAATAACTTTACAATTGGAGCATGGAATGCAAGAGAGCAAGGAGAAAGGCAGGAGAAGAGGCTGCAGAGCCCTACTGGAGCATTGTCACACAAAGCTCAGAAAGACACAGATGGTTCTTTCTTTTGCTGAGAAGAAACTTTTTAGTTTGAATCCATCCCATTTATTGATTCTTGGTTTTAATTCTTGTGCCAAAGGAGTCTTATTAAGGAAGCTGGGGCCTAATCCCACATGATGGAGATTAGGGCCTACTTTTTCTTCTATTAGATGCAGAGACTCTGGTTTAATACCTAGGTCCTTGATCCACTTTGAGTTGAGTGTTTTGCATGGTGAGAGATAGGGGTTTAATTTCACTTTGTTGCATATGGATTTCCAGTTTTCCCAGCACCATTTGTTGAAGAGGCTATCGTTTCTCCAATGCATCTTCTTGATGCCTTTGTCAAATATAAGATAATTGTAATTTTGTGGGTTAGTCTCTGTGCCTCTATTCTGTGCCATTGGTCTACCAATCTGTTTTGGTGCCAATACCATGCTGTTTTTGTTACTATTGCTCTTAGTGTAGTTTAAGGTCTAGTATAGTGATGCCACCTGCTTCACTCTTCCTGCTAAGGATTTCTTTAGCTATTCTGGCTCTCTTATTTTTCCAGATGAATTTCATGATTGCTTTTTCTATTTCTATGAGGAATGCCATTGGGATTTTGATTGGAATTGCATTAAATCTGTATAGTGCCTTTGGTAGTATGGTCATTTTGATAATATTAATTCTGCCTATCCAAGAGCAAGGTAGATCTTTCCATCTTCTAAGGTCTTCTTTGATTTCTCTCTTTAGGGTTCTGTAGTTTTCATTGTATAGATCTTTCACCTCTTTTGTTTAAGTATTTATTTATTTTATTTTTTTGAAGCTATTGAGAGCCTACATCTTGGGAGCAAATCTTTACCCGTCACACATCAGACAGAGCACTAATCTCTAGGGTATATAAAGAACTCAAAAAGCTAAACACCAAAAAAAAAAAAAAAAAACAAATAACCCAATCAATAAATGGGCCAAGGACCTGAAGAGACACTTCTCAGAAGAGGATAGACAATCAATCAACAAATATATGAAAAAATTTTCATCATCTCTCACAATTAGATAAATGCAAATCAAAACTACTTTAAGGTTTCATCTCACTGCAGTCAGAATGGCAGCTATTATGAAGACAAATAACAATAAGTGTTGGCAGGGATGTGGGAGAAAAGGTACATTCACACATTGCTGGTGGGACTAAAAATTGGTGCAGCCAATCTGGAAAGCAGTATGGAGATTTCTTGGAAAACTGTGAATAGAACCACCATTTGGTCCAGCTATCCCTCTCCTCAGTCTATACCCAAAGGACTTAAAAACAGCATACTACAGGGACACAGCCATATCAATGTTTATAGCAGCACAATTCACAATAGCTAAACTGTAGAACCAACCTAGATGCCCCTCAGTAGATGAATGGATTAAAAACTGTGGCATATAAACACAATGGAATATTACTCAGCAATAGAAGAGAATAAAATCATGGCATTTGCAGGTAAATGGATGGTGTTGGAGAAGATAGTGCTAAGTGAAGTTAGCCAATCCCAAAAAACCAAATGCCGAATGTTTTCTCTGATATAAAGAGGGTGATTCATAGTGGGGTAGGGAGGGGGAGCATGGGAGGAATAGAGGAATTCTAGATAGGGCAGAGAGGTGGGAGGGGAAGGGAGGGGTCAGGGGTTTAGCAATGATGGTGAAATGTGGTAGACATCATTATCCAAAGTACATATATGAAGACATAGATTGGTGTGAACACACTTTATACACAAGCAGAGATATGAAAAATTGCGCTCTATATGTGTAATAAGAATTGTAATGCATTCCACTGTCATGTATTTAAGAAATAAAATCAATTAAATATTTAAAAAATTAAAAAGCCACAGATGGAGTTCAGCCTTTGTCCACAGATGTGGGGAGGGGTATTCAGCACAGAATCAATTGTTATGGATTGTGTTGTATCCCTAGAAAAAGACAAATGCCTCAGGATATGGCCTTATTTGAAAAAAAGAGCCTTTACAGAGGTAATAAAATTAAATAAGTTATTAAAGTGTGTCCTAATCCAATATGGCTGGTATCCTTAAAGAAAAGAAGAAATTTAGATGCAGAAACATACTTGCATAGAGTATATACTATGCCACAAAACAATTCTTAGCAAATATAAAAAAGTAGAGATACTACCCTGCATTCTATCAGATCATAATGGAATGAAATTAGAAATCAATGATAAAATAAGAAATAAAATCCACTCCAACACCTGGAGACTAAATAATATGCTACTGAATGAACAATGGGTTACAAAAGACATCAAGGAACATATGTTGTATCTGAGAACACAGATACAACATATCAAAATCTCTGGGACACTATGAAAGCAGTTTTAAGAGGAAAGTTGATTGCATGGAATTCATTCCTTAAAAGAAGAAAAAGTCAACAAATAAATGACCTCACACTAAATGATCTCAAAGCCCTAGTAAAAGAAAAACAAATCAACACCAAAAGCTGTAGAAGACAGGAAATAATTAAAATCAGAGCTTAAATCAATGAAACTGAAACAAAAGAAACAATTTTAAAAATTTGCAGAACAAAAAGTTGGTTCTTTGAAAAAATAAATAAAATTGACAGACCCTTAGCCATGCTAATGAAGAGAAGGAGAGAGAAAACTCAAATCACTAAAATATGTGATGAAAAAGGAAATATCACAACAGACACTACAGAAATACAGAAGATAATTAGAAATTGTTTTGAAAACTTGAACTCCAATAAAATAGAAAAATCAGGTATGCCTTCATTTTTTTTCCCACCAATGTTTACTGCCCATGCACAATGTGCCAGATACATGCTAAGTTCTAGTGACATAATAGTAAGGTGAAGGAAAAAAGGATCGTGTTATTGTGTCAAGGAGAAGACAAACATTAATCAAATTAATAAATGAATAGTTAGTGACTGTGATAAAAACTACAAAGGAGGGAGCACAAGACAGGGTGACCTGATCCAGGAAAAAAAATGACTGAGCTGATATTCAAAGAAGCATCCAGGATGAAGAAAGGACCTGACACATTAGAGGAACTGGAAGGAGTCCCTGGGGAATGTAGGCAGGCAGAAGAGCTAACTAGTGTTTATCCTTGGGAGTAGGAAGTCATCCGGTGGCTTTGGAATTCCTGAAATACAGTAGGGACACAATAAGTATTTACTAAATAATGAGGGACTTCATACTGGGTTAACTAGTGTCTCCCACAACTTTATGCCCACTTGGAACCTCAGAACGTGACCTTATTTGGACATAGGGTCTTTATAGATGTAATCAAGTTAAGATGAAGTGAAGTCATTCGAAATTAAACTGGACCACAATCCAATGACTGGTATCCTTCTAAAGAGAAGGAACTTTAAACACAGACACAGAGAGAAGAATGTCACGTGAAGACCGAGAGACAGAAGGAAGACAGCCATGCCAAGACAGAATCAGGGATTGGAGGGATGCACCTACCAGCCAAGGAATGCCCTCAACCACTGAAAGCTAGGAGAGAGGCAGGGGACAGATTTTCCCTCAGAGCTCTGAGAGGAATCAATCCTATTGATACCTTGATTTTGGACTCTCCAGAACTACGAGAGAATAAATTTCTATTGTTTCAAACCACCAAAGGTTATGGTACTTTGTTGCAGCAGTCCTAAGAAACCAACACAGACTTAAACCTAGTTAAGTTGGGTGATCCAATGTGTGTTGTTAACAGATTACTATATGGGGGAGTGACATTAGCAGGATGGCAAAATAGGAGGTGACCTGATAATGTCCCCAAGAACAAGAATTCTGCAGTCATCCATAGATGAGTCTCTTAGGGAAGATTCTGATTTAAGTAGGAAGTTGTGAAAATCCAGTGCAATCTCAGACCTAAGAGGATCATTTAAAAAGTGTAGACCCATCCCCAGGTAGCAGACCCACCAACTGTGCTCCCAAGTTCAAATATGAATTAGTCCTATTCCCCAAAGGGCTTGCTGCCGTCCCATTTGGCCTGAGTCTGCAACCAAATCCATCTTCCAAGAAGTCCTGGTGCTGTGCGCACTAGTGACTCGGCAATCAAGCTCTGCATCTGGGCGCTCGAACATTACCCTGTAACTCAGATCCAGTCCCTCTCAGCTCTGGTCCCAGTTTATACAAGGACACAGAGGGAGACACACCCCTTCGGAGCCACTGGGTCAGGCTTGCTTGTTTTCATCCTACAGTAGATCCCTAAAGGGCTCCTGTCTTAGCCAGTCCCTCCCTGCCTGAGAACTGTTCCACCTGTGCGGGGAAATGGCTAAGGTGAGATAGCTGTCCGAGGCATCAGGACAGGCTTGCTAGCCTCCAACCAATAACAGTTCTGGAAAGGAACTCCAAAGTCAGTTCCAAGCCCTCTCAGCTGTGGTATGTGAGTAATCCCATCTGCGTAAGCAATTGCTGGGAGTCTTGCCTGAGGGTGCCGTCAGGTTGGGATTACTGACATCAGACCCACAACAGATTCTGAATTAGCCCTGAAACTCAGTGATAGTTCCTCCCAGCTGTGGTTTGACAGCAGCTCTACCCAGGCAGGATCCACGAGGAGACCTACCCATCTGAGTCCCCACAGCAGGCTTGCTCACCTCTGTCCCTTAGCAGATTCTCAGACGGCTCTGGGTCTCAGTCCTGGTCCTTCTTGTTTGTGGATTGAGTGCAGCACTGCCCACTGAGGGACCCAGAGGGAAATATGCCCAGCGGTGTCTCTGATGGCTGATGCCCCGACCTTGATCACATTGTGTGTCTTCAAATGACCCAATAAATTGGTTTCATGCCTTCTCAACTGAAGTCTGAAAGCAGACCTGCTCGTACAGGAACCCACTGGGAGACACAATTATATATACATGATCCTGAGGATAGGCCTAAAGAGTTCAGTCCTAGATAAAGACCCAAAACAACCCTGTGTCTCAGTTCTGTCCCATCACACCTACAGATCTGAACAGTATGAGCAACATAGGGATCCACCCAATAATCCAACAGGACCCTTCCAGAGACCTGGAGGAAGACACAGCTACCTAACTGGCTGGAGGTACAGTTTTCTCCCCTAGAACAGAGTTCTCAGCCTTGCATGTTACATTGGACACACCTGTTTTTTAAAATGCTGATGCCAGACCTTAGAGATTCTGATTTCATTTGTCAGGGTCCAGCTGTTTGGAATTCCAAAAGCTCCCCAGGTGATTACATAGTACCCAAGTAAGGCTGAGAACCACTGCCTTAGAGCTTCCTAATAAAATCTCATACTATTTGCTAACATTTAACCACAATTCAATGAATGTTTTTCTAAGCTTCAGATCTAAAACTCTCCCATCCCTGGTCCATTATCTGTTGTTCTAAGGAAACCACTTGGACATTGCTATTGGGTTGATAAAATCTACACATTCTTCTAGTTGCATTTATGAATCTACACAATGGATTTAAGAGAATTGAAGAACTAATGTCTAATTAAAAATTCCAAAGAAATTTCCCATGGTAGTGATTTGTTTTTTAGTTTTCCTTAGAAGTATCACCTTCTATTCCGCTTTCCACTTACTTTCAGGAACCCCAGGCCACAAATTCTCCATTAAGACCATCAAAGAGAATTATTTTACAATTGGAAAGGATAAGACAAACANTTTTTCTGTGTAAAAATTTTTTTTTTTGCAGATTCAAAATGGGGAACTATCAGAAGAGCTTTATAAAATAAAATTTTTACACAGAAAAAAAAGACACATCTACCACATACTAGGTTACAGATTGTCAGAACCCTGAAGCAGACTCTCATCTCAGTACCACCCCCTCAAAAGATCTACCCTGGGCTCCACTGGCTATGATAGACTTCGGCTTGGGACACCCTCTAGCACTGTAGTGGTTCCAGCAGTAATGGGTTTAAGAGTCACAACAGACAGTCTTCTCAGAATTCCTGAACAGGTGTATTGTAGGACAGTCACAGACAAAAAGAGATCACAAAGACCAAACAAAAACCTATGCTGTTGATGAGCAATGATCAATGCACAACCCGAGGATCAAGAACAAGTAAGAAAACATGACAAAATCAGGAGCCAGTAACTAAACTTAAAAGATGTAGATGCAATATCTGTCTGCAGAATACTCATTCTTCTGAACTACACATGGTTCATTCTTCAAAACAGACCACAACTTAAGCCACAAAACAAGCCTTAACAAATTTCAGAAAACCAAAATTACAGTGAAGTTTAGTGACCCTCAGGAAAATACAGAAAAATAATTCAGTAATTTAGCAGAAAAATTTAACAGAGAGATTGAAGTCACAGCAAAATCAAACAAATCTTGGAGCTGAAAAATGAAATGGAGAGTGCTGACAGTGGAATAGATAAAACAGAAGAAAGACTAAGCAAGATCTAAGACAAGCTGTTGGAAAATACTCAGGAGAAGACAAAGGTGTAGAGAATGTATTCAAAGAAATAACAGTAGAAATTTTCTAAACCTGAAGAAAGACATAATTCGCATGCAGGAAGGTCAAATGTCCCCAGTCAGATTCAATATGAATAAGACTATCCCAAGACATGTTATAATCAAAATGTCAAAAAACAGACACAAAGAGATGATCTTAAAAGCAGCAAGAGAAAATAAACAAATAATATAGTTGAATTATATATTAATATAATAATATAATTGAACTATACATTTAAAGTGTGGAAGAAAAAAAAAACTTCAAACTAAGAACATTGTATCCAGCAAAGCGTTATCCTTCATACATGAAGAGATAAAAACCGTCCCAGAAAAATGAAAGCTGAGAGCGTTCATCACCACCAGACCTGGCTTACAAGAATGCTAAAAGGACTTCTTCAAGCTGAAAGAAAAGGATGCTAGTGAATAACATGAAAATATCTGAAGTACAAAACTCACTAGTAAAAGTAACATACAACCTGATTCAGAGCATCCAGTGCCGTAAGTGGTGTGTATACCACTTTATATAGCTTCAGCATGAAAACTGAAAGACAAAACTATTAAAAATAATTACAATGATTTGTTAAGGCATACACAATACAAAATATGTAAATTTTGACATAAAAGATTCAAAATGTAGGACAGGAGTTAATGTGCAGAGGTTTTTTTTTAACCACAAAAAATATAAATTAATTTATTCTGAGCAAATAAAATGAATTATCTATAAAATAGAATATTACTAGGAGGTTAGAGTTAGCACTGAAAATTTCTGACTATAAAATGAATTACCCAAAAGCCACTAGACAAATCATTGATAATAAACAGAAGTTTATGAACTGGGGCATCATTTAAATTTGTAATTGAGGAAAGGGTTACAATAAATATTATTCCAGAAAAGGGAATATTTTATGTCTAACATTGTTTTGTTCTAATAACACTTGCTTTTGAATAGATGAGATACAAAGTACTCATTCTAGCAGGACACTGTAGATTACTCGCTGGGATTACATGGCTGTAATCCCAGAGGCTCAGGAGGCTGAGGAAGGAAGATAGCAAGTTCAAAGCCAGCCTCAGCAGTGGAGAGGCACTAAGCAACTCAGTGAGACCCTGTCTCTAAATAAAATACAAAACAGAGGTGGGGATGTGGCTCAGTGGTTGAGTGCCCCTGAGTTTAATCCTCAGTACCAATAAAAAAAGAAAAGAAAGAAAAGTATTCATTCTGATTCCTAGGTGATCTATATTCTCCTTTCTTTATTTTCCAAGGTTTCATATCAGTACTAAATCATCTTTTTTGATATAAAGTTAAGTTGAACAACTTTAAAATCCTTTATTGATGTTACTTCACTAGGACATTTATGGTTACATTGGAAAACCTCTGACAATTTTTTAATTCATTAATTTATTTTAATTAGGTATATATGACAGCAAAAAGCATTTTGATTCATTGTACTCAATTGCAGCACAACTTTTCATTTCTCTGGTTGTACACAATGTAGCATCGCACCATATGTGCAGTCATATATGTATCCAGGGTAAGATGTCCATCTCATTCCACCATCTCTCCTGCCCCCATGTCCCTGTCCATATCTCCCTCCCCTTTGCCCAAAGTTCTTCCATTTTTCCCATGCCCCGCCCCCAGTATGGATCAGCATCCACATATCAGAGAGAACATTCACCTTTGGTTTTGTTGGAATTGGCTTTCTTAACATGATATTCTCCAACTCCATCTCTTTACCTGCAAATGCCATAATTTTATTCTCTTTTAATGCTGAGTAATATTTCATTGTGTAGATATGCCCCACTTTTTTATCCATTCATCTCTTGAAGGGCATCTACGTTGCTTCCATGGTTTAGTTATTGTGAATTGAGTGAGGATGGAGAGATTTTTAATGCAATCAAAGTTAACTTGTTATCAGTTGAAAATAATTTATTATAAGATTTTTTGTAAGCCTTATAGTAACAACCGAAGGGGGCAGGGAGACCCTATAACAGAAGCACTAAAAACAAAAGGCAAGGAATAAAAACATACTACTAGAGAAAAAAATCACGCAACAGCAAAGGAAGACAGTAAGAGAAGAAGAAAGGAAGAAAAGATCTACAAAAGTAGAAAACAATTAGCAACATGGCAATAGTAAGTGTTTTAACCTATCAATATTAACATGAATGTGAATTGATTAAATTGTCAAGTTTAAAAAAAAAAAAGAACACACATGGGCTAGAAGTGAAGAATGGAGAAGGATATTTCATGAAAAATGGAAACCAGGGGCTGAGTTGTGGCTCAGTGGCAGAGCACTTGCCTAGAATGCGTGAGGCACTGGGTTTGCTTTTCAGCACTGCACATAAATAAATGAATAAAATAAAGGTGCATCGACATCTAAAAAAATTTTTTTAAAGCGGAAACCAAAAGAGTACATGAGTAAGTACACTTATGTTAATAAACTTTGAGTCATAAACTGTAAAAAGAAACAGTCATTATACAACAATAAAAGGGTCAATTGAGCAAGAGGATGTAACAATTGTAAATATACCCCAAGCTGGAAGATCTAAAAACACAGAGCAAATTACTAGTAATAATCTAAGGAAAAGATAAACAACAATGTACTAATATTTGGGGACTTTGACACCTCACTTACAGCAATGAACAAATCATGCAGATAGAAGATGAACAACAACAACAACAAAAAAAAAAAACATTGGATTTAAACTGCCCTCTAGGCCAAGTGAATCTTACGGACATTTACAAAACATCCTATCCAAAAGCTGCAGAATACTCATTCTTCTGAACTGCACATGGTTCATTCTTCAAAACAGACCACAACTTAAGCCACAAAACAAACCTTAACAAATTTCAGAAAACCAAAATTATATCAACTATCTTTTCAGACCATCCAGTATAAAACTAGGAATCCATAACAGAAGGAACTTCAGAAATTCCACAAATGAATGGAAATTTAAAAACAACTTCCTGAAAAAGTCAATGGGTTAATGAAGAAATTAAGAAGAAAATTTTTAAAATTTCTTGAGATGAATGAAAATTCATACAACATATCAAAATCTATGGGATACAATGAAAGCAGTTCTAAGAGAAAAGATCATAGCAATGAACATCTCTATCCAAAAAAGAAGAGTGAACTAGGGGTTAGAGAGCACACCAGCAGTCCCGCTACGTGGGAGGCTCAAACAGGAGAATTACTCCAGCCTAAGAGTTTGAGGCCAGCCTGAGCAAAAAGTAGAGAGACAAAGACAAAAATAAAGGTCAAATAAAGGTCCTAATGTTGCACCTCACCTCAAGGAACAAATAAAATGAGAACAAACTAAATCCAAAATTAGAGATGGAAAGAAATAACATAGATCAGAGCCAAAAGTAAGTGAAATGGAAATTAAAACTACTCAAAATATTAATGAAACAAAGAATGGTCTTCTGAAAAGATTCAAAAAATTGAAAATGTTTTAAGTTTAACATGCGGCTATGCTAAAAAAAATAGGAAGGCTCAAAAAAATTGGAGACAAAGGAAAACATTACAACTGATACTATGGGGATGAAAAGAGTCGTAAGAGACTATTTGAACAATCACATGCCAACAAATAGAAAAGTCTAGGAGAAATGGATAAATTCCTGGACACATACAACCTAAAAACATCGAATTGTGAAGAAAGAGAAAAATCTGAATGGCCCAATAATGAGTGAGGAGATTTTATCAGTAATAAGGAGTTTTCCATCAGAGAAGAGACTAAGCCCTGATAGTTTTATTGCTGAATTCTACTGGATGTTTAAGGAAGTACTAATACCATTCTTTGCAAACTACTTCAAACAATTGAAGAGGGAATTCTTCCAGAACTTTTACTCTAAGACTAGCATTTATTTGATACCAAAAACAGACGAGGAGACAACAACAGAAGAACACAATAAATAGTTCAGTATCCCTGATGTACATAAATGCAAAATCCCCAACCTAACACTTGCAAGCTGAATACAACAGCACATTAAAAGACCATCCCATGATCAAGCGAGATTCATCCTAGGGGTTTAGGAATGATATGCAAGTCAACATATGCAAAGCAATAAACATGATACATCATGTTAACAGTGAAGTGGTAGAGCACTTACCTAGAATGTGTGAGTCACTGGGTTCTATCCCCAGCACCACATAAAAATAATAAAATAAAATAAAGGTATTTTAAAAAGTGTTATTGACATTTTTAAAAAACAGAGTAAAGGACAAAACCCATATGATCATGTTAATAACGCACAAAAATGCATTTGTCAAAATCCAGCATCCTTTCACAACAAAAGCTCTCAATAAATCAGGTACAAGGACAGTGTCCCCATCACAATGCACAATCTCATCAAACCCACATCCCACATCATACCGAATGAGGAAAAGTTGAAAGCTTTTCCTCAAAAATCTGGAAAAAAACACAAGGAAGCTCACCTTCACTACTTCTATTCAAAATGGTATTGGAAGTCCTAGCCAGAGAACTTATGTAAGAAAAATAAATAAGAGAAATATAAGTTGGGCTCGGGTTGTGGTTCAGCAATAGAGAGCTCGCCTCACATGTGCAAGACCCTGGATTTGATCCTCAGCACCACATAAAAATAAATAAGTGAAATAAAGGTATTGTATCCAACTACAACTGAAAAATAAAAATAAAAATATTTTTAAAAAGAAATATAAGTTGTAAATGACAATATTAAACTATCCTGATTATAGACAACATGATCATATACATAGAAAACCCTAAAGACTCCATCAAAAAAAAAGTTAAGATTTAATAAAGTTGCAGAATACAAAACCAACATACAAAAATCAGTAGCATTACTATGCCATAACAGTGAACTATCTAAAACAGAAATCAAGAAAATAACTCCATTTGTAACAACTACAAAAAATAAAGTACCAGTAATTCAATTAAAAATGGGCAAATTATCTAAATCTACACTTTTCAAAAGAAGTGGAAATGGTTAATAAGTGTATGGGAAAAAATGCTCCATATCTTTAGCCACTAGGGAAATGTAAATCAAAACTAGAATGAGATTCCATGCCCATTTAAAATGACTATATCAAAAACCAAATAAATAACAGGCAGGCGAGTGGTGCATACCTATAATCCCAGCAGCTCAGAGGCGGAGCCAGGAAGATCGCAAGTTCAAAGCTAGCCTTAGCGACTTAGCGAGGCCCTAGGCAACTAAGTGAAACCCTGTCTCAAAATGAAAAATAAAAGTCCTGAGAATGTGGTTCAGTGGTTAAGCACCTCTGTGTTCAATCCCTAGTACAAATAAATAAATACACACAAGTAAATGCTGGCGAGAATGTGGATAAAAAGGAACTCTTTACACTATTAGCAGGAATGTAAATTAGTTCAGCCATATGGATTATAATATGGAGGTCCTCAAAAAACTAAATCTAGAGCTACCAAGGATCCATCTATCCCTGTCCTGTGGTATGTCTCTAAAGGAAATGAAGTCAACATACAAAAGGGATACCTTTATACCATGATAACTGCAGCTCTCTTCATAATAGCCAAGATTTGCAATCAGCCTAGGGGCCTGTCAACAGATGAATGGATAAAGAAAATAAGGTATATGCAGAATTTAATATGACGTAAGTTTCTTATGAACAAGAATGAATACACCACAGTGAGTCTCAACAACATACACAACCACAAATCTGGGATCCTAATTAGAATAAGATAGAGTTCATATTTGTATAAATATATCAAAATAGATTCTACTGTCCTGTATAACTAAAAAGAACAAATAAAAATTTAAAAAAAGAAAAAGAAAAAAATGAAATCCTGTCACTTGCAGGAGAGATGAATGAAACTAGAAGACATCATGTTAAGCAAAATCAATCTGACACAGAAAGACAACAAGTATTACATGTTTCCTCTCATATGTGCAAACTAAAAAAATAAAAATCAGTAAAAAGTAAATGAAAGATGACTTAAAGTGGAAGAGGGATTATTAGAGACAAGGAAAAGTGTTTGAGAAGGATAGAGAACAGAGAGCAAGAAAGGGTAGAAGGGTGAGTAGATATGATAAATGCACAATATATGCATCTATGGAAATGTCACAGTGAAACCCATTAATTTGTGCAATTCATATATGTTAATAAAAATATAAGTGAATAATAAAACACCAAGAAATAAATTTAACAAGGAAGTGAAAGAACTCTAAAATGAAAACTATAAAACAGTGATGAAAGAAACCAAAAAAGACAAAAATAGATACCTTGTGTTCATGGGTCAGAAGGAATCATATCATTGAAGTGTCCATATTGTCCAAAGAAATTTATAGATTTGGGCTGGGGCTATACCTCAATGGCAGAGTGCTTACCTGGCATGTGTGAGGCACTAGGTTCGATCCTTAGCACCACATAAAAATAAATTAAATAAAGACATTCTGTCCATCTACAAGTACAAAAAAAATTTTTTTAAGAAATTTATAGATCCAATGCAATCTCTATCAAAACACCAATATTCCTCACAGAAATTGAAAATTTTGTTCTAAAATTTATGTAGAACCATAAATGACTCCAAATAGTCAAAGCAATCTTGAGTTAAAAGAACAAAGCTGAAGACATTATACTTCCTGACCTCAAAAGATACCACAAAGTTCTAGTATCCAAAACATACGGGACTAGCACAAACACCTGCACATTCAGTGGATCAGAATAAGAGGGCCCAGAAAAAAATCCACACATTTTTCAGCCAACTGATTTTTTTTTTAGTTTTTAGTTGTCAATGGACTTTTATTTTATTTATTTGTATGTAGTGCTGAGAATCAAACCCAGTGATTCACACGTGCTAGGCAAGCGCTCTACCACTGAGCCACAACCCCAGCCCCCAGCCAACTGATTTTTGACAAAGATGTCAAGAACACAAAATGAGGAAAGACAGTCTCTTTAATAAATGATTGCTGAGAAAATTCGATATCCACATAAAATGGATAGAAACTAGATCCCATCTATACAAAAATCAACTCAAAATGGATTAGGTTTAAATATAAAACCTGACACTATAACCATCTAGAAGAAAACATGGAGGAAACACTTCATTACACTGGTCTTGGCAAGAATTTTTGGAGAATTCCTCAAAAGCACAAATAATAAAAGCAGAAATGGACAAATGTGATTACATTAAGCTAAAAACCTTCTGCAAGGCAAAGTAAATAATCAACAGTGAAAATACAACCTACATAATAAAGAAAATATTTAACATCCAAATACATAAGGAATTCAAACAACTATATAGCAAAACAAATTTTTAAAACCCTATTCAAAATATGAGAGAGAGACCTCAATACACATATTGAAAGAAGACATACAAATGGCCAACAGGTATATGAAAAATGGTTCACATCAGTGATCATCAGGGAAATGCAAATCAAAACCCCAGTGAGACATCGCTCCACACCTGTTATAACAACTATTCTCAAAAAGACAAAAGAAGAGTGTTGGAGAGAGTGTGGAAAACAAAACTCTTATTACACACTGTTGGCAGGAATGTAAATAGTATAACCATTATGAAAAACACTATGGAAGTTCCTCAAAATATTGAAAACGGAACTACCATATGATCCAGCAATCCCACTACTGGGTAAATATCTAAAGAAAACAGTAGGCCAAAGAAATACTCGTACTCTTCACAATAGCCAATGGAATCAACCTAAGTGCCTCCCAACAGATGAAAGGATAAAGAAAATATGGTCTACATACACAAAGGAATACTAATCCACTGTAACAAGAACAAAATTATGTCATGTGTAACAACATAAACGAGCCTGGAAATAAGCCAGGCACAGAAAGATAAATACTACAGGATCTTGCTCACATGTAGAATCTTAAAAAGTTGATCTCTTAGAAGCAGAGAGCAGAATGGTGGTTACCAGAGGAATGGATGGTTAGGGAGGAGGATAGAATGGCAAGATGTTGACCAAAGGATACATTGTTAAAATTAGGAAGAATATTTTAAAGGTGTGTATCAAGACTATACAAATACACCAAGACAGAAGGTAGAAAAGTGATTGCTTGGAGTTGGGAGGTGGAGAGGGAGGATAGGAGGGACAAGAAATGACTACTAATGATTCTGAATTTGCTTTTGTGTGATAGAAATGTTTTAAATTGATGGTGACTAAGGGTGTTCCACTCTGTAAAGATACTAAGAACCACTGCATTGTATCATTTAAGTTGGTGAATTTGCACGTGTGAATTACACTTCAATAAAGCTATTGTTTTATAAAAGGAAGAGGAGAAGATTACAGAAAATGGATGGGGAACAGAGTGCCAAAAGAGGATATGGAAAAGCCAAATGCATCATTAGGACGATGCTGCAATAATCTAGATGGCAAACGATGGCTTTGACCAGAGTGTTAGCAGGGAAGATGAAAAGAGTTATTATCTTAAGGATATTTAGAAACTAAAATCATGAGGCTCTTTGAAGAAATGGATAATAGATAGAATGGGAAAATTTGTTCTAATTCCAGCAACACCTGCCCCCGCAGGTGCTTCTAGCCCTAGCCTGCTTGATTCCCACGGCCAAGTCTTTTCCATTTTCCTCTCATTTTTCCTAGGGTGGACCCCTGCAGCTAGTCTCTTTATTAGACATTTATCAGAGGCAGCCTTCTAACATACATTGTGTTTGTGGTTTACAAACTGATTTTACATATACACTCTGCACTTTTTTTGAAGAGCATTAGAAGCAGATGTTATTTTTATCTCATGGATAAGGAAAGCGAAACTCAGAGCCATAGTTTTGCCCAAGATATTGGGAGTAGATGATGGAGCAAAGGTTTGAACCCATATCTCTCCTACACCCTGAGTGCTTGCCTTGGCCCTGTCAGCTCCTTAAAAATGCAGCTCCCAAACATGAGGTGAAAGAGAGGACCTGTCTCTAACAATCGCAGGAAGGGACTGAATGCAACATTGACTTTGAAAGCTTGTGGTCACTGCAGTGAAGATGTTAGAATAGATATTTTCCATGTTGAAAAATAGCACCTGACAGATCTATTTCTGGCATAAACCCTTGAAGTTTCACCAAAACACAAAGAGGTGTTGTTTTATGTTTCAGACCCATTCTGGTTGGGATCCAGGCTCTCAAGAAAAGTGCCTCACAGCTTGAACAGTAAGTTAACAAGCATTTCAACTTATCCATTCCTGAATCCCCAGAGCCTGCAACACTGCTTGATACACAGTAATAAGTGTTGGTGGAATCCAGATGAAATAGAGATTAAACGAAAAAGAAGAAAATAAGAAGCCTGGTGCAATGGTGCATACTTGTAATCCCAGCTCCTCGGGAGCTGAGGCAGGAAGATGGCGATCTCAAGGCCAGACTGGGCAATTTAGTAAGACACTTGTCTCTTATAAAAAATTTTTTAAACCTATAAATGTTGGGGATGTAGCCCAGTAGTAGAATGCCCCTGTGTTTAATCCCCAATACTGAAGAAGGAAGGAAGGAAGGAAGGAAGGAGGGAGGGAGGGAGGGAGGGAGAAGGGGAAGGGAAGGGAGGAGAGGGAAGGGGACAAAGGAAAGCAGGAAAGAAAAAAATGAGAGAAGTAAAATCCCCAGTGGTTAAGAGTGCAGATCATGCCTCTTAGCAGTGGGTGACTTTAGACAAGTGACCCAACCTCTCAGCACCTCAGCTTCCTTGTTCATAAAAATTGGATTCATGATGACATCAACTTCCAGTGTGTGTTGTGAGATCCAAATGAGGTAAGGTATCTAAATGTGCTTAGAAGAGTGTTTGGCTCATAGTAAGCATTGTTGCAGTTTTTGTTAAGACAGTAACAAACCCTACCACCGAACGGAGGTGAGGGCAGGAATAATCAATCCCAAAGGGCCTATTTGCCCAGAGAACAGGGATAAGGAGTCTGATGGAGACAGTACGTTTCCCCCACATGCCTTGCAGGGGGCTTCAAAGCAAGCAAACCTCAGAGGGGAACATCTAACTTCTTATGGAGCAAATGGAACACTATGATGCTAGACCGGGCAGGACCTGGGTCAGCTAGAGCTGAAGGGCTGACACATCTAAATTATGGAGGGCAACTGGGGAGAGAAGCAGACACACAGTAGGCAGAAATGGGCTGGGCCAGGAGAGGAGCCTGAACAAGATGCTGTAAGAGGAGTTTGAAGGGAAGTTGGAGCCTATGCTAAATTATCAGTATGTTTAAGCCAGTGAGTGCAATAGTGCTTGGTAAACCATACGCCTCTCTTCCACTGTAAGATGTTATTATATTTGCTTCCCTATGTCTCTTCAGTTTTTGACCATTCAATTCCCTTTTGCCCTAAGAGCATAGTGTTTGAACTTAGCTATGAATTAAAATTACTCATTGTATAAACAAAAATAGGAAATATATTGTTGTGAACTAGCTCAGAGGATTATTTTAAATAAGTTCAGAAAGTATTTAGCTCAGTGCCTGACACATACTAAAGATTCCATGTGTTTTAGACATGACTGTTACTTCCTGCCCTGATTACATACTCATTTTCAAGTCTTACAAAGCATGAATAAATATTTTTCTTACAAGGTCCACAAGCTCAGGTGAAGGTAGTCAAATAGTTAAAAAAAAAAAATATGAAGGCTGGAATATTTTGCAAGGAAACCCCAAATAGTTACTTTCAGGAACATCTAGAAATACCTGAAAGGGAAATGGATTGGCAGGAAATAAAGAAGGGGAGAAGGAGGAGGAGTGGTGGAGGTGTTTACTGTATCCACATTAGTGAAGAGAACACCAAGAATCAGAGAGGTCAGGTCGCCAGGCCCCTTTACCAGGCACAGTCTGGCTGGGCCTCCCGGGAGCTGAGGGAGGAACATGAGAGATGAAAGAAACCTCACATTTGTTCATGTCTCCATCTCTTCTTATGGGAAAGTTATAATCCTGCCTTAATGTCGTGTGAAGTCAACAGTCAACTGGATCTAACCAAAGCCACAACAAAGCCTAGACTTTGCTCAGTTATAAACTAGACTGATGCAGTTTCCCACACAGTTGACCAGACAGAAGAATGTGGCATTTTTTTTGGGGGGGGGGGGGCATTTTGTATTTTATACTGTTATTTAACACATAAAAAAGCAAGATGTGACCCATCATCAGGAAAGAAAATAGTCAACCTAGCAAGTCCCAGAGCAGTTCTGTATGCTCAAGGTATCAGAGAAGGACTTTAATATAATATGACAAAAGTAAAGTGGAAAAAGTAGGCAACATGCTTGAAGGATGGAGAATTTCAACAGTGGAAAGGAAACATCATTTTTTAAAAATATCTACAAAATAGCCAAATGAAAATGTTGGGAAAAGAGACAGCATCTAATAAAAGGAATTTTTGCTATGTATGTATATACCAAAACATTATATTATTCACCTTAGATATATACAAAAAATAAAAAATCATCTTGAGACCTGACACAGTGGAACATGCCTATAATCCCAGCAACTCAGGAGGCTGAGGCAGGAGGAATCACAAGTTCAAGGTCAGCCTCAGCAGTTTAGCAAGACCCTAGGTAACTTAGGATCTGTCTCAAAATAAAACATAAATTAGGGCTCAGATTGTGCCTCAGTGGTAGAGCACTTGCCTAGCATCTGTGAAGCACTGGGTTCGATTCTTAGCACCGCATATAAATAAATAAAATAAATGGACCCTTATTTTAAAAAAAAACAAACATAAATAAGTCTGTGAATATGGTTCAGTGGCAAAGTACCCTGGGTTCAAACTTTGGTACCAAAAACAAAAAATCTTTTTGAAATAGAAAGAATTTTCTCAATGGGGCTTAATGGCAGACGAAACAGCTGAAGAAAGAATCAGTGAATTTGCAGACATGTCAGTAGAAATTATACAAACTGAGACACAAGAAATATGGGGAAAATACAGCATTCATGGTATGTGGGACAAAAGAAGATGATCTAACACACCTAAAACTGAGGTTTGAGAGGGAGAGAAGGAAAAAAAGTATTCAAAGAAATTTTGAGGAGAAACAGTGGTTATCTCCAAGCATCAAAAGTATAGGTTTTTAAAATTTGTTTCTCCATGTAGGATCCTAACTCTCTGACTATAAACACTATTTCTTTCACAAGTATGAAAAAATATTTTTACAAATAAACTGGAAAATTATATTGTTTTTTTTGTTTTGAATTATCAGCTATGTAGTTCATCAAGGAAGGTTAAAGGTGAAGATGAAGACATTTGTGAGGAGGTAGATTGTGACTCCTGACTGTGTATGTCAAATTTGAGAAGGACAGGATGACCAGATATTTGGCCAAACATTGTTGGGCACGTTTCTGTGAATGTGTTCATGAATAAGATTTAAATTAGGGGAATTGAAATAAAGTACATTGTTCCCCATAACGTGGACAGGCTTCATCAAATCAGTTGAAGGCCTTAAAAGAACAAAGACTGACCTCCTCAGCAGAGGAATTCCATCAGCTGACTGCCTTTGGATTAGAACTGAGACTCTGGGTCTCCAAACTGCCAGCCTTCCTGGCAGAATTTTAGAATTGTGCTTGCTAAATCTCCACAATTAATAAATCTTTTCTTTAAATTAAATCAATGTCTCTCTCTCTCCCTCTCTCTCTCTCTCTCTCTCTCTCTCTCTCTCTCACACACACACACACACACACACACACACTCATTCTGTTAGTTCGATTTCTTTTTATAACTCTGACAATACAGGTATATCATGCCTGTAGGTCAGAACAAACAATATTGTTAAGATGTTGATTATCTTCAATTAATTTCCTGCAGGAGTTAAAATGCAGTCATAGATAATAATACCTAAACAAATGAGACTGACTGTGTCTCAATAAAACTTTATGGACACTAACATTTGAATTTCATCCAATTTTCATCTGTTACAGAATATTTTTTTTGACCCATCCTGGTGAGAAATAATGTTCTGTGGTAGATTAGCAATGTCTGCCATGGACATGGAATGGGGAGATTGTAGCAGACCATTCCTGCCCTATACCAAATCCTGAACCAGGCAGCATTTCCCCAGCACCTAACACTTCTTCACACCCCCATGTTTTTGTATGTGATTGCAATATCTTTGCCTCTCTTCTCCATTAGTCAAGACCTAATGGTCATTCTTCAAGGCCTTTTTCTCTGTAGCTTTTTCTGAGCATCCTTCCTTATCTTTTGAGCCAACCAGGATTAAAAACTCCATTGTACTTTTAACATCAGCCTACCGTTGCAGTTATTGCATTGATCTGGGTAGCTGGAGGAGCTCTGTGTCCAGAGAGTTCTTAGTCGATGGTCTGAGAAGACAAAGGGGATTGGTAGTGACTCTAGTGGGAAGAGGAGTAAAGATATTTGTGGGTTTGTGGGGTGGGGAAACAAGAAGACAGAAGAAAGAACCTCTAAAAATAGTCAAAGAATGAGAGGTCCTCGCCCTTAAAAGTAACAGTGAGGGTTAGCTATGTGATATCCCAGGATATCCCTGAGAGCAGCAATGAAGAGAGCATGATCCAGGTAGGACCCCATATTGACAGAAATCCTGCACTAGAACAAACACCAAAGGGAGAGGGAAAATGACCCCAGGTGGAGGCACAAAATATGGGAAGATGTGAAATGCAGTGGAAAGGATAAAACTGTGAATAAATCTAGACAAACATTGCCTGATAAAACCAATAATAAACTGGGCACACTGGCACACGCCTGTAATCCCAGCAGCTCAGGAGGCTGAGACAGGAGGATCACAAGTTCAAAGCCAGTCTCAGCAAAAGCCAGGCACTAAGTAACTCAGTGAGTCCCTGTTTCTAAATAAAATACAAAAAAAAAGGGCAGGGATGTGGCTCATGGTTAAGTGTCCCTGAGTTCAATCCCTGGTACCAAAAAAAAAAAAAAAAATAGTAAGTGTGTCATGTGAGGTTTAAAATGTTTGTCAAATTAAAATACATTACAACTGTACCTCAAAAGGCAAGAGTTAAATTGTTCTAAGGTTCTTGTGTTTGCTATTTTATAATGGCAAAAACAATAAAATACTAAAAAAATAGGCTTTAATGACAAAGAATGTATATCATAACGTCTAAGGTAAATACTAATAGTTTAATATTTAAAAGTTACCAAGTTTATAACTAACAAACTAATAAAAGGTTGAAATTAAATAATAAAAATCATCCAAAAGTAGGAAGGAAACGAGCAAAAAAGGAACAGAAAATAGAAAGGACAAAGAGAAAATATATATCAAGATGGTAGAATTCTGATTCCACTAATAGCAAAGCATCTTGTCTCAGACAGATCCTTTCATATTAATAATTTTAAATTATTGGGAGGAAAACTCTTGGAGAAAAATATTTGCTTGAAGGCGTTGGAGCATAACCCAAAGTTATGGGAATTAACCCTGAAAGAAGAGAACCGGGGTGAGTTTCTTCTGTAACTGGCTTGTCCCTTGAGGGCACTATCCAGTTCACACCATGCAGGGTGCCTAAAACACAAGGAGAAAGCTACTATATCATTATCTGGAACAATGGAGGGACATCACACACATCTTATAGACTTAAGTATAATAAATAAATATTACAAACAACTTTCTGCCAATAAATTTTAAAACCTAAGGACAAATACCTTTAAAATTATGAAAACAGACTCAAGAAAAAAATAAGAAATCTAAATAACTCTTAAAAATTAAATACATGATTTTAAACCCTCCCAAAGCAAAGCCTCCAAGCCCAGATGATCTCTTTAAGTTTTCTCAAACATGTAAAGTAGAAATAATACCAACCTACCAAACTCATTCTGAAAATAAAGGTGTGGCTATCTCCCAACCTATTTTATGAGACAGCATTAAAAACCAAAAAGATAGGGGCTGAGGATGTGGCTCAAGCGGTAGCGCGCTTGCCTCGCATGCGTGCGGCCCGGGTTCGACCCTCAGCACCACATATAAACAAAGATGTTGTGTCCGCCGAAAAACTAAAAATAAATATTAAAATTCTTTCTCTCTCTTAAAAAAAAGATAGCATAGATTTTAAACCAAAGATACTGTAAGAAATCTACAGACCAATATACCTTATGAACAGACACAAAAATCTATTTTAAATATTATCAAATTAAATCAAACAAAATAGAAAAAGGAACAATTGCATTTCCAATGATGAATCCCAGATATACAAAGTTCAACACTGAAAAATGAACCTACCTGATTTACCTTATCAATAGAGTAATAAAGAAAAAAGAAAAAAAAATGATCATCTCAATAGATGCAGACAAAGCACTTAGCAAAAAAAATAAATTCTGTGTAAAGTAGAAACCTCAGTGAGCCTAAATTGGAAAGGAACTTTCATTAAGGTCATTCCACAAAACACAGCTCATGGTATACTTAATGCAAAAACTAAACACAGTCTCCCTAAGATAAGGACAAGGGAAGGTTGTGGTCCCTCACTGATCCTGATAAATACTCTACTCCAGGTTATCCATACACCATGGCAAGAAAGGGAAGTAAAAGGCATATGTGTTGAAAGGAAGAGGTAAAACTTTTTATTCAACACTACCATCTACATAGAAAGACCCAAGAAATCTACAAAAAAAAATCTACTGAAAACAATATACAAATTTAGCAAGGTTATAAAACACATTAAAAAAAACTATTGTATTTTTACTTACTGGCAAAAAAATATAATCCAAAATTAATTTTTTTAAAAATCCATTTACAATATCATCAAATGCCTTAAAATACTTCTGGCTGAATTTGATAAAATTACACAAAACCTATACATGGAACATTAGAAAATAACACTAAGTTTAAGAAACTAAACCAGTGAAAAGATACACCATGCTCCTAAATTGGAAGGTTCACTACTAAAATGTCAGTTCACAACTGCATCTATGGATTCAACACTGTGCCCATCAAAATCCCAGCAGATGTTTTTATAGAAATTGGCAAATGATTCTAAGATTTGAATGATTGTAAGTGCAAAAACTTAGAAAAGCCAAAATAATCTCAAAAAGAAAAAATTGGAGCACTTTTACAGACAATTTTAAGACTTACTAAGAGCTACTTACTATCAAGCTACAAACCAGTATGAGTAATAATAAACATAAATAAATCAGTGAAATGTAACAGTCCAGAAATAGACACACATACACTGTCACCTGATTCTTATTATTATAACAGTGTCAGTGCAATTAAATGGGGGAAAGGAATAGTCTAATTAACAACAATGCCAGAGTAATGAAATGTCTCATTGGGGAAAAAAATAAAATCTGACCCTATCTCACATGATACATAAAAATTAAATTAAAATGGATTTCAAGCCTAAGAATAAATCTAAAGCTTCTAGAAAAAAAGTGAGATAATATCTTCATGAATTTGCAGTAAGCAGAATATCTTAGACTAGAGTTGGGAGTGGGGTAGGACACTAGCCACAAGGGAAAAATGGTAAGTTGGACTTCATTAAAATGTTTTAAATTATGTTCTTCAAACTTACATTAAAACAATGAAAGATCAAGTCACAGAATAGGAGAAAAGTTTTGAATATCTACAACTTATAATAGTGACAATCACCTAACAAGAAATGGACAAAAGATTTGAACATACATATCATAAAAGAAGATTAGATAAATGACCAGTGACATATGAAAAGATACTCAATGTCATTAGTCATCAGAGAAATTAAAATTAAAATTACAGTGAGGTCCACTTGATAACCCACAAGGAGAATGGCTACATTTAAAAGACTTATACTAATCAAGTGTTGCCAGAGATGTGAAACAACCAAACTTCTCACACATCGTTGAGGGGCATGCACTTTGGCACAAACATTTTGGAAAATATTTAGCAGTTTCTCATAAAGTTAAATATGCGTTTAGCATATGACACAGCAATTCTCCTCCAAATATTTATTCAAGAGAAACTGAATAATATTCACAAATGACTTGCATCAAATGTTCGTGACAGTTGTATATGCAATAGCCCAAAGGTAAACAAATTACTGTATATATACACAGTGGAATGCTTCCCAGGATTTAAAAAGAACAAATTTCTGGTAAGACAGCAACATGGATTATTTCACAAGACGTTACATTGAGCAGGGAGGCAAGAAACGACAACAACAACAAAAAAAGCATATGTAGTATGAGGTCATGCACATGAGGGTCAGTATGTCTAATTGTTATGGTTAAGATGTGGTGTCCCCCAAAAGCCCACAGGTCAGACAATGCAAGAAGGTTTGGAGGAGAAACGATTGGGTTATAGCCTTAACCTAACTGGAGGCAGGTGGGGTGTGGCTGGAGGAAGTGGTTCTTTGGTGGATGTGGCTTTGGGGTACAGATTTTGTATCTGGCAAGTGGAGTCTCTCTGCTTCCTGATCACCATGTGAGCTGCTTCCCTCTGCCACACTCTCCTGCCATGATGTTCTGCCTCACCTGGAGCCCTAAGGAATGGAGCCAGCCTTCTATGGACTAAGACCACTGAAACTGTGAGCCTTCAAATAAACTTCTCCTATCCTACAATTGTGCTGCCTGGGCCCTTTAGTCACAGCAGCAAAGAAGCTGACTAAAACACTAATAGTCTAGGGGCTGGGGTTGTAGCTCAGCAGTAGAGCGTTCACCTAGCATGTGCGAGGCACTGGGTTCGATCCTCAGCACCACATAAAAATAAATAAATAAAAATAAAGGTATTGTGTCCAACTACAACTAAAAAAATATTTTTAGAAAACACTGATACTCTAGTAGTCAGACTAGTAGTTACCTCTGTAGGTTAAAAAAAAAGTTTAATCTGTACACTTAAGAGTTGAACACTTTAATGTATGTCAAATGCACATCAGTTTTATGCCCTCCAATAATTTTAAGCCACCACACTATGTCATTGATCATTTAACTGTTCCCTGCTCTTCTACTAACACAGTTATGCCCACAAGTACCCATATTCTTTGCCAACTTGGACATTTCTTGAAATCCTTTCAATAGTGAGATTTCCTGCTCCTTCCCTCATTTGCTAGCAATTTAGTGTCCAGATCAGCTGCCATTTTAAATGCCAGCTACAAGTTCTGTTATAAACAGAATACATTAAAATATTCCATTGGAATATTTTCTCTTAGTTGAAAAAACTTATTTTGTATTTTTCCATATCATCAAAGACTTCATCTCTGATCTCTTGTCTGGCTGTGCAATAAGGATAATTAGTTTCAGACCAATAAATGGAATGCTACCCAACAATGAGACCATCCAGAGAGGCCTGCACAGACAGTTTATTGGAGACACCCCTGGGCACATGCCTGATCCACCAAGTTTCTCAAAGATTTGTGGAATTATTTAAGAGTTGGAAGAAAGACTGTATTGTCCAAAATGCTAAAATAAAATGACAAAATTGAAATTACAAGTGTATATTTAAATGTCTGCAAGATGTAATGTTAGCAGACTAAAAACTACCTCAACATATATGTAAATGATACTACATGAGATACATGGATGTATTTTAATACGTTTGATATGATGTAGAATGAGGCATCCAAAATGGCACAAAGGCCAGGAAAATATTTCTTTGATTATATGTCATGTTAGAACTTTTCTAACACCTTCCCTGACCCCCTTCTTATAGACATGGTGAATGCAATGGCTTCTTTCATTTCTGCAATCACAAAGGAAGTTAGCCTACATGGTCCTGGGAACCAGAGGCCCAAGCTCCTGAACAGAGAAACTGCTGTGGCCAGTGGACAAGAACTAGGCGCCTGATGTTTGTCAGAGCCTCTCCCTTTTGAGATCCCTGAGCCTGAGGCACTTGTGGAGTCTTTCTGTTTCTTATTCTTCTGCCCTGCATGCCATCCGAAGGTTTATGAAGGAGACTGGCAGTTTCCTGGGTCACCTGATTTAGGATTGTGCCATCAAACTACTTCCCTCAACACAACATCCCAGATTCTGGAAAATTCCTAGGGCATATGTCATTTGAATGTGTGCTACATTTTTTGTTTCCTCTGACCTTCAGGGTAGAGTGGAGGAATATTCTTTCAGAATGGAAATATTATGGGTTTAGAAATCACCCAGACCTGTGTCATTCACGTTCATCCCAGGAAAGTTCTCTGAGATCATCATTTAGCATGAGCTGGAAAAAGCCCTGGGCTAGGAGCTCTGGTCCAGGTTCTACTGTTTACAGGCTTTGTGGCCTCACATAAATACTTCCTGAGTCTCAGTTATCTCATCCATGAAATAAAGACTCCCAATTCCACAGAACTGCTTTCTCAAGAATTAGTAAGGTACGTGTACAACGTGGGCAGCTCAGCACCTGGCATGTAGTGGGTACTCAAAACACTGTCAGACAGAGGGAAGATGATGGTTGCCAGGGGTTGGGAAGTAGAAAGTGGGGAGCGACAGCCTAATGGGTACAGGTCACCTTGTGGAATGATAAAAATGTTCTGGAACTAGGTATTGGTGATGGTTTCATAACATTGTGAATGTACTGACTGGCACTCAATTGTACACTTGATTAAAACAATCTACTTTATATTACGTATATTTTATAACAATAAAAGGAAAATAACTGCCAGATTCTCTTCTTCACTCATGGGGTGAAGAGAAGAAGATCCTGAGTCCCATCCATGGGGAAAAGAGCCAAGAACCAAGACAAGAGCAAGCATTTGAAGGGTCACCAAGGTGGGGGGAAGGCAGAGCTGAATTGGGCACCATCGATCATGGCTGGAGGGGAGCGAGGGAAGAGCAAGGGAACGGGAGATACACAGCACAGCTTTTCAGACTTCAAGGGACCAGCTACACTGTGGTATGCAGAGTGTGAGCCATAGATTGGAAAGGAGATGGCAAGTCTGGAAAAAGTGAGTCATGGGAAAGGAAAGAAAATGTCAGTCATCCACAGAGGAAAAGGATGACCACAGGCAGCATGATAAGGTCCAGAGGGCTCCATGTGAGGCTCATTGATAGAATCGCCAAGAGTCACCCCTGCCTATCACACCACTCTGCCCTCCCCCAAACCTCCTGTGATTCTGCTTCTGGATGCGTAGGATGAGGCATGTGGTGGAAAAAGACCACACTTTGAAATTTCACTGCCATCTCCCCAACTTTGTAGCAGTACGGACAAGCCAACTGATTTTTCTCTATCTCAATTACTTTCTTTGTGCAATAGGAACCCCCACTCATTGAGTTGTTAGCACTAATGAAATGGGCAGGTAAAGTGCAGCAGGCTCCTAACACACAGATGCTGTCTTTCTCCTTCTCCAATGGCACGTGTACACTCATGAATCATTCATTTCTCTTCTATTAGGCCAGAAAGCAAGAGAAAAAAAAAAAAACAGAAGTGAATTTTGAATAGAAAACAGGATCTATGACCCATAATGAATGTGTGTAAAAGATGAGTTTTATTAAAACCAGCGCATAAGCAGCTTTATTCATAATAGTCAAAAATGGAAACAACCCAAATGTCTATCAACAGTGGACTAGATAAATCAATTATGTGATATATTAAGTACTTACACTGCAGTAAAGAAAATAAAACCACTGACACACACAGCGGCATGAATGTCAACAGACATTCTATTCAGCAAAAGAAGACACAAAATAGCACAGGTTGTGTGACTGTATTCAGATGAAGCTTATGAGTAGACAAAACTAACCAGTGGTGATGGAAGTCAGAATAGTGGTTAGCTTTGGGGGGGTTGACTAGAGAAGAGGACAAAAGAAACTTCTAGATTGCTGGGAATATTCTGTATCTTGATTACTTAGGTTTATGCATATGTGAAAATTCATCCAGGTATGTACTTAAGATCAGTGCACCTTATTATATATATTATATCACAATGAGAGTGGGAGGGGGGACCTGCCACAGAAATCCGCAAAGATGTACTGCCACATTGCCCTAAAACCTGAAATACCAAGCCTGCAGTTATACAAATGGCTCAAAAACCTTTTTGACAGAAAGTATAAAGATTGGGAGCAAAAGAAATATTTGGCCAAGCCTGGGGTGGGGGAGCCAGCTTTAAATGAAACAAGAATAACAGGTAGTGAAAGGTAGTGAGGAAAGTGCTTCCCTGGTCTTCCCTTAATAGTGCTCAATAAAAGTGTCCTTTAAGTTTCAGTTTTTATTACTGTCAATCATCCATAGTTGTTGTTGTTTTTTGTTTTGTTTTGTTTGAGGGGGGCGGCGGTTCTTTTTTTGTGGTGCTGGGGATTGAACCCAGGGCCTTGTGCATGTGAGGCAAGCACTCTGCCAACTGAGCTATATCTCCAGCCCCCCATAGCTGTTTTAATTGAGTCCATTTTTATAGGGAAAGCATAACTAATAGAAAGGTGAGTTGTAGGCAGGTCTAACATTTTTGACACTTTTTACTCACACATTATTAGAAGATGAACTATGTGTACTTTATAGCCTTTGCTTCTCTGCTGCTCTATACCTATGTCACTTCCTAAGCTCTTTGCCTGCAACCATACGGAGCTGCTACCACATCAACAGTGGTGCCATTTTGATGGTCTTTGCAGTGATCTAAAGATGGGACCCACAGAGACAAAACACAACCAGGAAAATTCAGACCCACTGAGGCAGGCTTTTCATATTTCCCAGCTCCTTTGGACACCTTTCCTATATATGGTAAATTTCCCACATTTATGAGTCCCTCCTCTCCAAGACTCATGTCAGAAAACAATCTTCCCTACCCTCTCTTGGAGCTGGAGTATAAACACATGATCCAGGCTCTGCCCATCAAATACAAAATACACATGACTTTAAATAGAACAAATTGAGAAGCAGGCACCATGCAGAATCCACCTTCTGGCAAGGGCAGCGATAATAGCTGCCAGCTTTGTGGGCAGCAGGAGGAGGTTTTGGCAGCAAAGATATAATCAGAGGTGCCTACCTCTTGGGGTAACATCAGAGGCATCCTCACAGGATCAGTGGCCACTGTTCCTAGGCACAAAGCCTCCAAGCCTAATTCTCTGGATTCTCCTGAAGATTCCATGAGCTATGCAATGACCTTAATAAATTCCTTCCTACCTAAAAGGAATAGAGAAAGTCATGCTGTTTGCACTAAGAACCCTAAATGAATCACCCATATGTCAGTCAGGGTTCTCCAGAGAAACAGAACCAATGGAGTCTAAGTTTCTCCTATAATTAAGAAACATATTAGATACATGCTAGATAGAAAGAGACAGATATAGAGACATAGAGCTATAGATACGGATATATCTTTAATTTTAGGAGTTGGCTCACACAATTGTTGAGACTGGCAAGTCTGGAGTCCACAGGGCAGGATGGCAGGCTGGACACTTAGGAGGAGTGGATACTGCAGTTGTGAGGCTGAATTTCTCCTTTGCCAGAAAATCGGTTCTTATTCTGAAGGCCTTTCAACGGATTAAATAAAGCCCACCCACATTACCGAGATTAACCATCAAAGTCAACCAACAGGAGAGGTTACCCACATCTACAAAAAATACCTTCACAGACACATCTATATTAGTGTTTGGTCAAATAACTGGGCACAATAGCCCAGCCAAATAGACACACAAAACTAACGATCACACTCACCAAACCAAAACTTCAGAATGAGTGTTCAAAGTATGGCCTTCATTCTGATGAAGCCTTCCGGGTGCTCTTGACATGTTTCCATTTGTAAAAATCACATGTCCAGCTCAAGGGAGGAAACCCCCTGCAACCCATCCCATCCACCCACCATCATCACAGCCCTTACCTGGCTCCAACTGCTACTGTGTCTTGTTTGGACCATGGCCAAGATGTCCCATCCTTCCTGCTCTCTCTGCTGTCCAATCCACCAGAGGCTACTCTTTCCAAACTAGTGTGGTTGTGTTGTCTCTGACAAAAAGTCCCACAGAACCGTTATACTCCTTCTGTCAACCCATACCTGCAGCCATTAAGGTTTGGTTGTAAGCAACAGATATCAAGTCTGGTATAAGCAAAAGAGAGACCCTTGGAGCAGTCCACAGGATGAAAGGAAAAGGTCAAGGCTTGAGAAGGTCAGGAATCTGGATCTTGGAACTAATGGACAATCTTTTCAGATCCCAGCTGCAGGGATGAATGAGAGGCAGGCACCTTCATCTCCATGCCACACCACTTCTCAGGAGCAAATGTTCAAGGCCAGGGAAATAGCCCAGGATCCATTTACAGACCCACGCCTGGGCCAGGATATGCTCTTGATAGAACAAGACTGAAGTTAATAAGAGAAGGCAGGAAAATGGCGAAGTAGGGGATCTTAGAAGAGGGGAAACAGATTCTGGGCAACAAGAACAAGATACAGCGACCACGCCTACTTCTAGCACGAGCAACTGGGGGAGCAGAATTCTGCACGCAACGGGGCCAGGACGGCGTGATTGGAGCAGCCCTAACCAACTACAGAGAAATGAAAATTTTATGGACTATAAGGTAGTTGGCCCAGCCCCAATTTCCCTTGTCGATTCTGGGCCAAGGTTCTCCTGAGAAATGTTGTCCAAAGTGTGGCACATATACACCTTCCCAACCTCTTACCTCACCCCTCTGGCCTTGCCTCTCTCTTTCCTGGCCACAAGGGTCTATGTAGCAGGGTTAATAAAGGCCTTGGACTGGAACTGGAGGGAGAGGGAACTGCCTGCCAGATCTCTGCCACTCCAACTCTGGTCTCCAAGGTGAAGTTCAGAGGACAAAGCAGACGGGGTGAGAAGGGAAGTCACACTCGGCTTGAATTTATCCTATCTCATTGTTTTCTTCTACCTGCCCCCCCACACTAGAATGTGAGCCCTATATGGGCAGAAACCTTATCAACAGTGATCATTCACTGTGTATCCTGAAGCTCAGCAAAGTAACTGGCACATCGTAAGCACTTAGGACAATAAACATTTGCGACTGAATGAATAGCTAGCGTGTAAGGTGAAGGTTACACCCACCCTGGGTCTTGACCCTGAGCCAGACAAGCAACATGAGGCCTGGCACTGAGTCAAACCAGGGATGAGAAGAACACAGGCTCTAAACTCCACTGGAGCTGGGGTCCAAGCCTGTCTAAGGCACCTGTGGGGCAAGCATGTCACTCGGCCACTCTGAGGCTCAGTTTCCTCTGCTTTGAAATGGGGATTACTTCACCCACATCATACTGTTGAAAATAAATAAGAATCAGGTGTACAGAGTTGGTGCACGGTCGTGCTCTCCTCCCCACGGGCCTCTCCTCTCTGTTGTCTATTCTGTCAGGGAGGAAGTTGTTTAAATCAACAGGTGGGAACAGAATGTGACATCTCCAGTGCTGAGGAATTGGTTATTTTAGAAGAGTGGCCGGGGAAAAAAGGAAGTGCTTGACCCACAGGGAGAAATGAAGCACGGAGGTATTCAAGTGTATTCAAGGTCAGCCCCAAGGATCCCCATGGAGAACCTCTAGTACACCTGGCTTGGGGCAAAAAGAAAGCCACTTTGGTGTTATCTCTGCACTTGGGGAATGAGACCACAAGAGATACATAGCAGGTAACTTTGGAAAGAGAATTTTATTAGCTTCATGAGAAACAGCTGCCATGAGTCAAGACCTGGATGGGGACGGAGCTCGAGTGGCTTCCAACCAATGGCATGGAAAAGCCCATCTGTTCTCTCTATATCCTTGGACCAGGTTCCTAGTGGGGGTACCAAGAAGAACACCCCACTTCTTTGCCCCTCCGTGCAAGAACACATTCAGGCAGTGCATTCTAGTTGGTCATTAGGTCCTTCTGGTCTACGGCTATCTCACTGAACAGGAAAATTAATCAAATTAACAGTCTAGACGTTCAGGTCAGGACCAGCTTCTGTTCTGGGTCATCAACCAGGAGCACAACATTCTGAATCACTAATCATACCATCAACATTCTGGAGGGCCACCCAGATTCTAGAATGCAAAATAAGAACCCCCTAACTTATTGAAGATTTCATAAGGAGCTCTATAATCTAGAATGCCTATATTCCCAGAAATCTGAAATTCAAGGTTGTCAACCAGAAACCCAGTGTTCTGACAGGCCAAATGAGAACCACTCCTAACATTCTGAATGGTTAACAAGGAATTTGGCATTCTAGAGTGACAAAATCATCATATTCCAGAGAAGGGGTGAGACCCAAAGTTCTAAATGTCAACCCCAACACTTCAAAGGCCAAACCCCCAAACCGCCATTTTGGAATATCAATCCTGACCTCAGCATTCTAGAATGACAAGCACAAAGCCCTACCCTCCAAAAGACTGCTTCCTAGTCCCTCTCAGAGTTCTGTGGATGGTCGCTCTACAACATGTCCATTGTCCTGACTGGAGTTTGGCACTTGGAAGGACACATAGGGACAGGTCTTGGTGTTGAGGCAGACGAGTTTCTTCAGTGTGGCCGTGTTGACAATGTTGAAGCCTACCTCGCCACCGAATGTGCTTGGTTTCCAGTACTCTGGAGAGCAGATGGGATTTCCTAGAAGACCCTTAAGGGAAAAGGGAGCCCCGATCTCTATCATACTCTCCCCAAAAATGGAGTTCGGTAGGCACTTTTCAAGCAGCAGCCCCGGGTAGAATTCCAAAGCATCGATGTCTCCATACAGCTCCTCCAACTCAGCTGCCATCTCCTTCTCTCCTACGATGGGGAGAAGCCAGAGTCAGAGTCATAGTGCCACTGAGGTTGACCTTGGGAGGGAACTTTCTAGGCCTGTCTCTTTCTGGAGACAATGGAAATTCCAAAATTTGAACAACTGAGCAGATGCCCTACAAAATCTGTTCTCTCTGGAATTGGGGGAAAGGGTCAGAAAGAAAAATACAAATTGACCTTCATCCTGGATGGAGTTTAGGAAAGGAATGGCTACTGAAGAAAGAGTCTAGGGACCTAGATCTGTCACCATAGTGCTTGTGACCTCAAGCAATTCATCCCCCAACTATGGGCCCAAAATACCTGGTGTTTACAATAGAGAGTGTGTGGTCTATGTGGCTTCCTTCTCAGGTAGACTTTAAGACCTTATCTTAGTCCAAGCCCCTTTGTATACTAGAGTTCAAGGGTACAATGTAACATGTCCAAGTTCACACAGACATCCAGTGGCAGCCTTCTCTCTGCCCCTCTGGACCATTAGTCATGAGAGATTAAAGAATGACAAAGACTGCTTTTCTGGGATCATGGGGAACTCATCCACTGCTCCCAGGATGCACTCTGAGACCCACATGTTCACAGACAGTGACCAAGGGAAGGCAGCAAGGGGCTTCCCTACCTGTTCTCCATAAGGCACTGTACAGGGGGCATGTCACACCCTGCTCTAGTGGTTCCTCATCATCTGTGACAAGGGTTTCCAACATCTGAGAATCTTAGGGGGAAAGGTGTGTGTGTGTGTGTGTGTGTGTGTGTGTGAGAGAGAGAGAGAGAGAGAGAGAGAGAGAGAGAGAGAGAGAGAGAACATGCGCATATACACATGCATGCAGATTCTTGAACACCAGAATCCCTGGAAGAGGATCTGAGAAGTGAATTTTTTTTAATATTTATTTATTTATGTATCTTTTAGTTTTTTAGGTGGATATATTAGTTTGTTTTTGTGTGGTGCTGAGGATCAAACCCAGTGCCGGTCGATCCTCAGCACCTCATGCCTGCTAGGTGAGCACTCTACCACTGAGCCACCACCCCAGCCCCAAGAAGTGAAGTTTTGATTATTTTGGTTTTGAGGATTGAAGCCAGGGCCTTGAGCAGGCTAAAGACACACCCTACCACTGAGCTACAACCCCAGCCAAATTTGGTATTTTAATAATATTTCTAAGTGATTCTTATGCAGCTGTCCATAAATGAGTATTGAGGAACCTTGAGGCAGAATAAAACTTAAAATCTTTAGCATGAAATCCAAGATCCAAGAGTCTACAGTTTGGCACCAATGCACACCCCACCACCAAGTCCCATCTTTAACTGTTCTACCCAGTGGGCACCTGCTAATTGCTCTTGCTCTTCCTACCTAAATGCTTCTCCCTCTATTTTCCATCTGGAAAATTCCTATTCATCCTTCAAACCAGCTGAAGTCACCTTCTCTCCTCAAGTGGGGTCGTTTGCCACCACTTATGCCCACAGTCACAGTGCTAGCCACCTGTGTTGTCCCGTTCTGTTTCCCTGATGTCTCTCTCACTTTACCACAAGTCCCTCCAGGGCAGGGACTATGGCTGGGAAATGGCTGCTCACCTGTGAGCTCCTGGAAGGAGGTGTAGGGCTTCATGCCAAACCTCTTGCGGTACTCATTGAAGGGCTGCAGCCGCATCTCTCGAGACTCCTTGATGACATCCACAGCCACATGAAGAATGTGGTGGTCTATGTTCCTACCCCCACCGATCTGCCAAGAGACAAGCGCAGCTGTTGGTCTGAGAGTCATGCCAGACCATCTGGGAGCCTGCATAAGGCCTTAGGAAAGAACCTCATGAGTTCTTTCCAAGTGAGGACAGAGAGCTTGGCTCAGCCCATGATGATGCTGGGGGTCTGGCCTAGCTCTGCCATGCTATGCCCTTCAGATTCTCAGCTTCCTCAGTTTTGAAGCTGACCTCTACAGTTTCTCAAAAGCTGCACTGTTCCCCACTCCCTTGAGTCACATCAACACATGGTATAATCCTGTATAAAAGGAGAGAAATAAGGTTCAAAGCCCAGATGACCTGATGAGGTAAGGAAAGAAGTCTCCAGAAAAAGATTCCAATTTATAGTATTTGAGGAGCATTGGTCTAAAGAAAACTCTACGGCTCCGATGAAATGACAATGTGAATGCTAAAGAGACAAGTCTGTTTCCACAGAACAAGTATAATTGGTCAAGAAAAAAGAAAAACACAGTTGAATGAAACTAAACAGCTTGAAGCAAAGCAGACAAAGGAAGCAGAGGCTGGTACCAATCCCAGCTCAAACATTTACAAGTTGTCATGCTGTTGTAGGTTGAATTTTGTCCCTCCAAAAGGTGCACTGAAGTACTAACCTGCAGTGCCTATGAATGGGACCTTATTTGGAATACATTTGCCTCCTTACCCAGTTCTGCTCCAAAACTATTTAATGGAAAATTCCAGAAATAAACAATTCATAAGTCTTAAATTGCGTGCTGTTCTAAGTAGCATGATGAAATCTAGCTCAGCCCCACTCAGTCTTGCCCAGGATGTGAATCATCCCTTGGTCCAGCATATCCACACTTTGAGCTCCTGGCTAGTCAATCACTTAACAGCTTCTTGGTTATCAGATCAACTGTCACGATATCAGGGTGCTTATGTTCAAGTAACCCTTCTGTAGAAAACTAACCCTGAATCATATGCTGTGTCATTCATCTCACTTCATCCATTGCAGAAGGGTGAGTGCAGTACAATAAGATATTTTGAGAGACAAAGAAGACCACATTCACATACTTTTATTACAGTTATAGATATTCTATTTTATCATTAGTATTACGATATACCTCTTATTGTGCCTATTTTATAAATTGAACATTATCCTAAGTATGTATATATAGGAAGAAACAGTGTACATAGGGTTCAGTACCATCTGAAGTTTCAGACATCCATTGAGGGTCTTGGAAGGTATCCCTCACTGATAAGTGGAGACTTATTTGTACAGTCTTTACAGATAGATGTAATCATCAAGTTAAGAGGAAATCATACTTGATTAGGGTGGGCCCTAATCCAATAAGTCTATGTTCCGGTATCCTCGTAAGATGAGAATAAAGACACAGGGACAACACTGGTGACAACAGAGACAGAGATTGGACTGATAGACCTATAAGCCAAGGAGCATTGAGGATGTCAGCAACTGCCGGAAACTCAGGGAAAGACATGGAACGGATGGTGCCCTAGAGCATTCAGAGAGAGCATGGCCCTATTGCTACCTCAATCTCAGACTTCTAGTCTCCAGAACAGTGGAAGAATACATTTCTGTTGTTTTAGGCCACCCAGTTTGTGGGGGACTTTGTTATGCCAGACAAACATAGGGACCTTGGGCAGTTATTGAGCTAACTTTGCGTTTCCTCATATGCAAAAATGGGGAAGGTAAAAGCATCTACCTGATAGATTATGGTAAAATAAATGACAGAAAAGATGCAAAGCAGTTGGAGTGTTGGTCACACGGTCACCCCCCCAGAGAGTGGCCTTGTGAGATGATTTTCGGGGAAAGCCAGATTTGATCACTTCTCATGCTCTTTGGAATATCCTGAGAGTCAGTGCATTTCTGTTGCCCTTTTGTCTTGTCTTTCACGTGCATTGTCAAGGTCATTCTTAATAAATTCTTTGGAAACCACACAGTCTCACACAGGGGTTATTGTCTCTATTCACATCTGTGTCCCCACAAAGAACAGAGGCCATAAACCAACCACCATAGGCTGGTGGCAGCATGTGCTAACTCCAGTTGAAATCCCAGAAGGAAGTCCAAGTCTATATGGTGCCACAGCTTCCTATCAAGACAATCTGAGTGACTCTAATCTGAGTGTCTCAACCAACAGAAATTTATTTCTTCAGGTTTTGGAGGCTAGAAGTCCAAGACAAAATTGTCAGGGAACTGGTTTCTCCTGAGGCCTTTCTGCTTGGCTTGCAGAAGGCCATCTTCACCCTACATCTTCACAGTCTTCCCCCTGTGTGTATCCAAATCTTAATCTCTTCTTAGAAGAATACCAATCACATTAGATTGTGGCCCACCCTAATTTCCTCATTAGCCTTGATCAACTCTTTGAAGACATTATTCCCAAATATTCTGAAGTTTGAGGGGTTAGGATTTCAATGTACAAATTTGAGGGAAGATAGAGTTCAGTCCATGACAGAAGTGTGGATCTGAAAAACACTATGTACAAGATTTTTCTCATGTTACTATACCCTGGATGTCCTGTTCCTCAATTGCAAGTATGATTCTAATAACATCAGAACAGCACTGAGCACCATGCCTCACATACAGCAAGTGCTCAAATAATGTTGAACTGTCATAGGATGATTATCCCTTTCTGAGGTGTAAATGCCAAAGGAACAAGGACCCAAGACTCACATCAGTCTTGTTCATCAGTATATCCTCAGCACCTGCATTAATAATGTCTGGTGTTATCAAATGAACAAATGAACAAGACAATTCATGAAGGAATGCCTATAATCATCCTTTTAAAGTGACAACACCCCCACTTTACAGGGGAAGGAACTGGGATTTGAACCCAGGTCTATGGAGCCCAGAGCCCTCCTGAACCCACCCACACGGCTCCCAGGCTTACCCGGCCAGCTTTCTGGCGAGAGAAGGCATCCACCAGGGCCTCGACCCCGTAGTCCACCAGCATGGAGGTATTGAACAAGAACTGCTCATAGGTGTACTCTTGGGAGCCCACCTTGAAAGAGTCGGGCATGAGCGGATGCCAGTGGTAGAGTTGGTTGAATTCCACGGCGATGCGGTTTTGGTACTGGAACTGGGCTCTGAACAGCAGCTCTGGGTCAAACTTTAACTGCAGGAAGTAGCCACTCAAATGCTGCACATAATCCTCAATGACAATCTTGATGGTCTCCCCTGCGCAGGGGAGGATTAGAAATCGGGTCAGCAGAGCACAGTGACAAGATACCTGGCTGGCAAAGCATGCCCACTCACAAAAAGTGCTGCTTGCTATGGTATCCTTATTGTTGCTAATTTTATTTGGCCACTTCCACTTTGTCTCCTTGAAACAGGATATGAAAATAGAACTGTCTATTTCTCAGGTTTGACCAAGGTCCCAAGACAGAAACACCACTACTCCCACATCCCAAAGGGAAGTTCTAGTCCCACATAAGCTGAACATGCAAAGGAGGTGTCCAAGGTTTGGTTTTGCAACTCGTGGGTGACCACCCTCCCACAGCCCACTAAAATAGGTTGGAGTAGATAAGTAGAGTTCGACTTAGTGAGGACTCTCTATAGTGGCACCCTCTATGGAGGAGGGGACTTCAAAGAGACCCCCCCTGACAGCTGTTACAGCAACCAAAGGAGGGACCTTAAGGACAGAAGGTGAGCCTCTCCGTGAATATGTTTGAAAAAAATACATTTCTTATAGGTTTTTATATATAAGAATTCTTATGGATAAATTTTTTTTCCTTTTCCCTCTCAGGAACCAGCTACATAGTAAATATCAGGGAAGAAGCAAATTGAACATTCCATAACAAAATAAAAACTGGCCAATTAGATATTAAAATAAACTAATATTTTGACCAATTAGCCATTAAACACAAATTGGATTTTAGTAAACTGAACAGGAGCCACAGAATTTGGAATGAGCAGACCTGGGTCCAAATCCTAACTTCACCATTTGTAGACTCAGACCAAGATAGTTAGTTAATCTCTCTGAAGATTCGTTTAATCTCTCTTTCCTTATCTGTAAAATCTATATTAATCTCAGGATAACAATATTCATTGAATCAGACCTATTTCAAGTGTCCCTCTGCTGAGTGGCATTGGAAAATTCACTTAATCTCTCTGAATCTTAATTTTCACAAGTGTAATCTTATCTGGTTCAAACCAATAACGTTTAACTGTGGTGGAGTTACATGAAGCCCTGGATGTGCAGTGCCCTAGGATTCCCGCCTTTGGCCTTCAGAACCAGCTAGTGCAATGAGGGCCTCCAGCCTTATTCTTGCCCTCTCTGGTCAAGGTCTCTTCAGGGCTGGAACTTTGGAATCAGCCCCTCCACCCTCTTCAGGCAGTTCTTGCCTTCTAGGCTCCAGTGAATTAGGCACTATAATTGGGACCAGTCATGCCCAGTAGTGCCCAGAAGTGGGGGCAGGGGCTGGCTACTGGTGACTCAGAGAGACCATGTCTGGACAGGGGTGTGAGGAGCTAAGCTCCCAGGCAAGAAGCCTTCTGACATTTTAGGTTGCAGACTCGCCCCCGTAGGGAACACAAAAATATCCTGTCCCTGAGTCACCTAGAAGCTGCCCAACTCCAGAAAAGCAGACACATGCAGAGCAGGAAACAGGAAGATGCCTGAAGGCTGGGCAAGCAGAGGTTTGACCCTGTGTGTGCTGGGGACACCAAGTGTGCATCTGGGGGGCTGCTAATCAAATGTGCCGTGTGTCACTCAGTTCAGCTCATCATCAAACACCACAGTCACCCGTTCTCTGCAGACCTACTAGGTGCATCCCATTCATCAACTCAGCACATCCTTTCAACCATGATCCGCCCCCAAGTACAGATTCCAGGACTGAGGCTCACAGACCTGGAGCAGCCTGCAAGCAGTTTCCCGGCAGGTAAGCAGAAGAGCCAGGATTCTAACCCCGGCCCTGTGTCTCAGGACTGAGCAGGTGGCCATCCTGGGCAGGGCTTGTTCGGAGGCCTCACCTATGAGGATGAGACGGGTGGTCTGGAAGAGCTGTTCATCATCCCAGGTTGGGTGCTCGGCTTTCAGCAGGTCACACACGCGGTTGTGCTCGCGCAGCCAGAGTGTGGCATAGAGCATGAGCCCGGGAAGCAGCCCAAACACCTCCTGGCCCACCGCCATCTGGTTTTGGGGCGGGATGCCCCGTGGGTAGTGCATCAACACTGGAGCCTGGTCCACCGAAGGCGGGTACATCTCCCCATCCAACACCTGTGGGATGGAGTTGCCTGGCAACCTGGGGGCGGGGCATCCGCAGCGCCCAAGTCCCCACCCCCACACTTCAGCTGCTGCCTGACCTTTACCAAGGCTGTCAAGTCCAGCTCCCGAACCTCTCTTCAAATCAGGCTCCTGCTCGCCAACTCTGCGAACACCACCCTTGTCCAACCCACCCTCATCTTCCTCCCGGATTCCACTCCCTAAATGGGCTCCCTGTGTCCACTCTTTACCCCACATAGTCCATTCTCTACACTGAAGTCAGCACCACCTTTTAAAAGACTCACATCTAATATCCCTCGCAGGCTTGAAACCCTTCCAAGTCCTCTCTCTGATCTTAGAAATCAGAAATCCTTACTACGGCCCCCTGCAGATATAAACACCCTCATTCAGAATCTTACATTTGATTGCTGGGTTCAGGAAATATCTTACATCCCCTCCAAGTCACCCAAGCTGCTTCCTGCCTCCAAGCCTTTGCACACACTGAACCTTCTACCTGGAGAGCCCTTACCCCTGCTTGGCCTCCCTAATCCCTCCTCCCTTTTATGCAATTCTCTCTTTATTCCTAACTTCCTAGAGAAGCCTTCCCCCACCTCTGAACACTCTAAAAGCACC
The DNA here is from genome assembly GCF_001458135.2 of Marmota marmota marmota. Taxonomy (NCBI): domain Eukaryota; kingdom Metazoa; phylum Chordata; class Mammalia; order Rodentia; family Sciuridae; genus Marmota; species Marmota marmota. Next base: position 8,807,915 of record NW_026000051.1, read on the forward strand.
CACAGCTTCTCCTTAGTGGCAGCTGTCACCAGTGTAAATGGTTATATGGCAGTTCCTTCATTAATTAATTCATTCATTAAATACACACTGATGAACTACTACATGCCAACTACTGTTCTTAGTCCAAAAGATTCAAAACTTTGTTTTGGTTTTTGCTCATTTAGATTTACAAAATCCAATAAGGTAGCCACTAGCCATGTGCAGATCTTAAGTACTAGAAATTTGGCTAGCGTGAATGAAGAACTGAATCTAATTTAAATTTTATTTAGATTTTTACTAGATTAAGATTTAAATTTTAAAACTGATACTGCAACTATTGTAAAATCTTTAGGTATGTTGAGAACAATTTGGCTATGTGAATCTACTTAACTATAAATTTTATAGAATCTAAATACAGATATTACCAGTGAAAATTTAGCATCCAAACTAAAATATTCTTCAAGTATAAATATACATCAGATTTTATAAGATTTAGTTTTAAAAGAGTAGTGTAAGATTTTTTTTTTCAATACCAGGAGTTGAACCCAGGGTCTGGTGCAAGCTAGGCAAGTACTCTGCCACTTCTGCATCCCCAAACCTTTTTTAAAATTTTATTTTGAGACAGGCACTCCCTATATTGCCTAGGGTGACCTCAAACTTGCAATCTTCCTGCCTCAGCCTCCTGAGTACCTAGGATTACAGATGTGTACCACTGTGCCTGGCTGAGGACTTTATTAATAATTTTTGTATTGATTGCATGTTGAAATAATAATATTCAGAAATACCATATCAAGTAAATATACTATTAAAATCTATTACACCTGCTTCTTTTTCATGGGGCAACTAGAAGATTTAAATTACCTATGTGGCTCACATTATGTTTCTGTAGGACATTGCTAGTTTAGACAGGAAGTTCTCATGGAACTTACCTCCTAGCATTTATGTCTGTGGCCCCTGACAGGTTGAGGTTTCCTGATGACAGGACTGCTCAATCACTTGTGCAAGGCACATCATGGCGCCCAATTAATATTGTGGAAAAATTAAATGAATCCAAACTACAAATGTTTGAGACAGACAACCAAACCCCTCCCAGCAGGACACAGGGTGCCAGGAATATTCCTCATTTGGTTTGCGTGACTGGCACTCCTTCCCAGGGTTTACTTACTGTCTCTTCTCCTGGCACACATCTCCAGCTCCCATGGCTGGCCCTTTGCGGACATGTCTCACCCTTCCCCACAGTAATTTGTGCCAGGAAGACCATGGGAGACCCTTCCCCCCGCCCCACCCCCAGGCCCAGCACTACCTGGTACTTGAGTTTCCCATCCTTAAAGAGCCGCAGGTGATACTGGCGTTCCAGATTGTCTCCATAAATGTGGCCCAGGTCTACCTGAGGACAGAGAGAGGTCCACTCACATCACCTGAGTCCTGCCCCACCAGTAATGACCTGCAGGTACCAGGATAGGTTCACAGCAGTCCTGAGCCCCTCCTACATACTCACCCCATGGCCCAAGGCCTTGGTGAAGCCAGGACCCATTTTGCCAGAAGTTTTGAAGAACTGGTGGGTGAAGTGTTGTGCAAAGAAGGCAAACATGAGGTTGGTGCCTTGGGGGTCAGGGATAAACTTCCTCCTGAGCAGGAAGCGGTGGCCCAGGAGCTGGGCATCTGGCAGCTGCTTCTTCCCTGGTGGCAGAGGTAGGAAATATAGCTGCCCGGATCCTGTCTGGGTCTTCTTGACCTAGGGATTTCTGGGCTCACCAAGCAAACTGGCCCAAGCAGGACACCCAGAGCAGCCTCCTCTGGACCACCTCCCCACCCACAGCAGTCCCTGTACCCTCTCTATCAAAAGACGTAGAAGTATTTATGGGTGATATTTGAAACTGATATCTGGAATCTGCTTTAAATAAAAATTAAATACTTCAATGAAAACTAAGATGGAATAGATGCAATATGATTGGAAAGCTGTAGTACTGAAACTAGGAAATGGGTACATAGTTCATTAAACTTTCTTCTTGACTTTTGTGTATATTTGAAATTTTTCCATAATGAAAAATTAACCACCCCCCTCCACACACAGGACTCAATTCCTGGCCCTGGAGCAAGGTATCCTGTGTTTGCAACTGGTAATGACACCTTCTTACTATGTGAACATAGATAAATCATCTCATTTCTCTGAACCTCAATTTCTTCATCTGTAAAATAGGGCAAATGATACCTATTTTGTAAGTGGATTTGAGGAACTTCCTAAGATGATGTAATCATGACAGAGAACTAGTGAGGTTGAATCTTTTTGACCAAGAGTCAGCAAACTTTAAAAAAAAAAAAAAGCAGGTAATAAATATTTCAGGCTTCACAGACCACATGGTCTCTGTCTCATCTATTCAGTTTTGTAGGAAACCAAATAGCAGGGAAGCAGCCAAAGATAACCCACAGACAAATGAATGTGACTGTGTTCCAATAAAACTTTATTTACAAAAACAGAGGGCAGGCTGGATTTGGTTGGCAGGCTTTTTGGTTTGCCAACCAATTTAAATGATGCCAGACTTTCTGTCTGAGGCTTAAAAAAATCATCATGAAGCAGGTGCCTGTCATTATGAGAATACATACTGAGAGTCCTTAATTATGAGTTGGCACCAAATCCCCCTCACAGAAAGGAATAATAGTTTTTTGGTTTTCTTTTTTTTTTTAATGTTCTGATAAAGGTGTCCCTTCACCACACCTCATATAAGACTCAATGTTGAAGATTACAGAAAATGGAAACTCTTTGAAATGACATAGCCAGCTGGATTTCTCTGACAGAAAGAGATATCAAGTACCCCAAACGAAGCTCACCAAAAGGAAAGTTAGAGGGAGTGGTTCATGACCCATAATTTGGAATCCTCACTCATTGACAATGGGCAAAAATTGATTCCAGCAGTGTTGGCAAGATCCAGGTGTGCTGGGAGAATAAGTTATGCTTTGGGAATAGTAGCTAACCATGTGAGTGAAAGCCATAGAGACCCAAGCCAGGACTTCAATACCTATGCAAGGCTTGAAACCTGCAAAAGTACGACCACCAGGCTGCACAGAAACAGCTTCAGCAGTGACACCATGTGGTGGGAACTGGAGCAACAGCAGTGGTGGAATGATGAGCCTCTCTCCTTTTCTTGTTCTTGAAGCGGAATTGAACTGAATAACTCTGAACTGAGTAACCCCCAGGCTTCTGGATCATTAAGGATGGAGTGAGAAGAAGGTCTTAGAAGGAAGACCCTTGCCAATGAGGCCAAGTGGGTCTTGGACAACTAAAGAAAAACCCTAACCTTATTTGAACTTTACCCTGGTAAAGCATGGGAATGATTTACGTTAGTAAAGAACCAACACAAAGTTAGGACCCAACACAGCACCCCACTCACTCCTCCCCACATTTCCTCATCAAGTCACCCCTACCCCAGCAGAGTCCCCCTCATCAGTAGATAAGGTTCAGGCAGAGAGGTACCCTGGAAATAGGGAAACATTGGTCTCTCTCTGCCTCTGACATTTTTTAGGTGACCTCAGGCCTAACCCTTTGCTGTCCTTTCCTGTCCTCATCCCTGGTTCTGGATGTGTCAGCTGTCTTGCCTTGGTCTACCCATCAGTGAAATGGGTCAATAATTGCTCTTCTACCTCCATTTTGCCAACGAGGAGAACTGAGCACCCCATACAATCCCCAGGTACAGCTCCTCACCCCTTCCCATTACCTTTGGTCCCCATCGGCGTTGGGCAGTCTTGGGGCACAGAGGGCAGAATTTGGGTGTAATAGCTCGCATTGGAGAAGGACTCCCAGCTGATGTAGTTGTACGCTGTGTTGTACGTGGGAGGGCTGGGGATAAGGTTGGAACGCACTGCAGGGTGAAAATAATGGTGACAACAGTGTTCACACCCCAGCTGTACCCCCTTCCCTCCTCCTCTTGGGCTGGGGCTTGTTTTCTCTGGCATTGTAGAGTCTCCCCACCCGCTGCCTTTATCAGATGCCAAGAATCGCAAGAACTGGCAGGAGTTCTTGCTCCTCCGATTAGGGAGGCCCTGCCCCACACCCACCTGTGAGTACCAGGCGCATGAGCGTGTCTCGGATGAAGGTGGCATTGACAAACTCCCAGAGCCAGCGCCCGTGCGTGAGCAGGAAGTGGACAAAAGTGGGGCTGGGCCGCAAGGAATTCCGGAGCCAGGTCCAGAGTCCAGCTGCAGGGGTGGGGGGAGCCAGTCAGTCAGCCTTGCCAGCAGAACCAGAAGTAGCCAGGTGGCAGGTAGGGACTGGGAATGAGGGCCCGGAGGGAACAGAGTAGTACTGGTGGGACAGGGGTAAAGACGGAGACATGACAGAGCCAAAACCAGATGTGGGGCCAGGGGCCAGGGCCGGGGAGGGGGTAAAGAATTCCCACAGAGCCAGAACCAAGGAGTGTGGGAAGACCAGGAGCAAAAGCTCATGTAGAAGCCAGGCCAGCGAGAGGGTAGAGCCAGGCAAGGAAGAGAAGGTGGCCATGGACAGAGATGAGAACAGGAAACGGGGTCTGGGAGGAGGGTCCAGGGGCAGAAGAAAGCTGAGGAGAGGAGGGGTGGGGGTGGGGGCCTGGCTCACGGATGGTGCAGTTGGGGCCGGAATAGCCGGTGCGGGTACAGTCACACTGGTAGCGGTCCAGGCCGAAGCGGACACAGACACCCTGGTTCTGACACGGATAGTAACAACAGGGGTTCACTGTGGGTGAGAAACACGTGTCAAAGACCATGTGGGGTCTCCTAACCCATCCAGCCCTAAGGGGGAGTGAGGGGCCCGAGGAATGGACTTGGGTTGCAGCTCTGTCCTAAATCAGGGGTAGCCCCTCTCTGTGGACACTGAGCGTCCCGTCCCCTAAGGGTGCCCTCTCCCCAGTTCCCACAACCAGGAGCATAAATCCCCATTCTGCATTTCCAGGCCCAGCTGCAGCCCACATTGGGTCCCAAGGGATAGTCCCCTCTTCCTCCCTGCTGCCACCAAAGGGGGCAGAGGAAGAGTCCAGACCCCCAGCTTTGTTGCCAAGGCTAGGAAATAGCTGATAAGAGGCTGTGGCCACAGGCTCAGGGAGCAATCACTTCCTGCCGAGTCAGAGCCCAGCACCAACAGCGGGGTTTGTAGGGTTCAGAAAGGGGACAGAGATGGGGGTGTTCTTCCAAACTAGCCCCCAATTTCTGAGCACCTGGACACTAAAAAAATGAGATCTGCCATCACAATGCCTACTTTGCAGAAGGGGAAACTGAGGCCAGAAAAATGGAAAGCCAGAGAGGATAGCAGACAACGGTCACACCAGACCATGCCTTCCCCTTCACTCCCCCACCGCCCCCGCTGGCTGGACAGCAAGTCCAAGGAAATTTTTCAGACCCTGGGGACAGAGTATGCACTGGAGAGAGAAGGGAAACTCCAATGCCCCACATGCCTCAGCCCCCATTCCCGAGAGGCCCAGTCTTGACCTGTCAGGGTCCTGTCTGCACTCTAAGATCCTGAGGAAGGTCGTGGACCAAGGGAACAGGAGAGACATGGCCAGCGAAGTCTCCGGAGAGGGTGAGTGGAGCTCGGTAGCCGCCTCCTTCCTCCTGGAGAAACCCCCAAGTTCCTCCCTGCATCTAATCCAGATCCCTGTGGCCACCCACCCTGACCTTGCTCAAATCTACACCATCTCAGTGATTCTTTAGTGGCAAAGTTAGACTCTTGAGGCTTATTCAGGTCCACCCCACCCGCCACCTCACAGAGTCCCCCCTGCCTGATCAGCAGGAGAAACCAAGGCTAAGAGAGAGGTGGAGACTTGGCCAAGGACACACAGCAGAACCAGGTAGACCCTAGACTCCTGGCTCCTGGCAGGAGGCTCCTTTCCTGGCCTTCTGCAGAAAATACCAGAAACCCTTCTGCAGACACTTCTTTAACTGGGCTCGGAGCCAATGGTATAGGGAACTCTTACTCTTTGTGCAACTGATCAGCGGGGGCCAAGAAGGTAGCAAAAGTAAGAGCAAACTGGTGTGAGACGGTCAGTCAGCGCAGGGTGCCAGGGTCAAGGGGCACTACCTTGGGCAAGTCCTGGCCCTCCAGTCTCCATGGCCTCTCGTCACAGCACGGGGTTTAGCCTGGGCAGCAGTTTCCTCCTACCTGCCCCCCACCCAAACCGCCTTCTGAGAGGGCCCCCAGCACCCTCCACACACACAAGAAAAAATAGCAAGACTCATGCAAAACGTTTTGCTTAAGCCCTAGTGACGCCCCACAGTCTCACAATGGCATCTCTGCGGCCAGCGGGGGTGTAGGAGGAAGGGGCCTAGGGGAAGAAGGCTGGACAGAAAGGCCTTATCAGGCTGCCACAGGCAAACCTGGCAGGCAAGACCCAGGGAAGGGGCCTCCCCTTCCCATGGCCACAGACCCAGAAAGGCCAAAGGGGCTCAGGATGGGTACTCCAGCTGGCTCAGGAATGTGGTCCCCCTCCCTCTCCCTGCTGGGATGCTCCTCCTTGATCCCTCCTGCCCAATTCACCTGCCCAGTAGCCCCTGGAGCTCCCCACTGCCCAGCTCCCAGTGATAGCAAGGCTCTCTAGCACCAGAGGTGCATGGGGCTAAGGCCAAGCCTCCCCTGGGCTCCAGGTCCCCATTTCCACCACAGCAGGGTTCTCCACAGGGTCCTGAAACTCAAGCATGCTGCCGCAGCCCCTCCCTCACCACCCAACAACCAAAGGCTTCTCCATCCTCATCCAGGTTTTGATCCTCCAGAGTCTCTTCCCCATCAACTGGACCCTCCCTTGGAGCCCTCACCCTGTCCCCCAAAGCTCCCCCCAATGTCCCCACACTGACTCCTCCCACTCTCCCTCTTCCTGGCTGTTCTCCACCACAAGCTTCCAAAAGAGGGGGCCACACCTTCCCCAGGGTCCTCCTCCCCACCCAGGCTGGGCACACAGCCTAGGCTCAGCCCAGGAACTAGGGGGATCCGGTCACTCAGGGAGCCAGATGAGGTGGCCAGAGCTTAACAAATGTCTGTGGAATTAATAAAAGGACATGAGGAGACTGGCCACTCCCGGGTTAGCCTTCACCCTCGCAGCCTACCCTCTGAGGCTAGAGGCAAGGCCTCCTGCTGTGCCCCCAGTTCTGCCCCTCCTGGGCGCTCAGGACCTTCAGTGGCTGCCCACACAAGGCCCCGCCCCTGCCAGGAGGACCCCTCCCTCCTTCCCCATCCCAGCTCTCCTTTCTCCTCCCCAAGCTGTTTCCATAAACTCCAGCTTCCCAAGACAAGAAAACTCCTGCCCAGTGAAGACAAGAGCCCTTGAGCCCCAGGGTGTCAGGGAGGAGACTGGTGCTGCTTGACCACAGCTGGACTGTCACCGTAGGGCTAGGAAGCCAGGGCTGTAGCTGAGCAAGTCTATGACCTTACATTCCTACACCCATTTATCTCCCCAGCACTCCCTAGGAGCGGGGAGGCCTCCCCATTGCACAATGAGAAACACAGGCCCAGAGGAGGCTGGAGACCTGCCGGAGCCCCTTGGCTTCCAAGTTGCAGAGCCAAGGCTTGAAGCCCTTTCTCTTCCCTCGCCTCCCCTCCCACTCCTGGAGGTGCCCAGGTCTAGATCTGGGGAGGAAAGGGAAAGGAGAGTCACTTTGATCCACAAGCTGGGAATGACCACTGGTGAGGTAGGTTCGTCCCTGTTCCTTCAAGATAACCCTTGAAAATCCTGAATGTGCAAAACCAAGACCCCAGTGATCACCATCTCCTGATGCAACCAGACCTCCGGGACCTATTCATACGGAAGACTTCCTTGAATCTAGCTTCAATCCTGCATGTTTTCATTCCAATCCAGCTCTGTGCTCAATACAGGACACCCCTCCATCAAGGTCTCCAAGTGGGGAGGTGCAGGCACTGGTCTAGTTCACCTTGAATCTCCCTCACCCAGCACAGGCCAGGTATACCACATAGGTATACAGGAAACGTAAATTAGAAACTTACTATTCTTGCTGGCTGTGTGTCCTGTGTGTCCATCAAGTCCCTTGAACACTCAGGGCCTTATTTTCCTTGTATGTCCTACTGAGGTGATGGAGCAGGCAGCTCAAAGGCAGCCTTCCCTGACCCCCCCCCCCACATACACACACACGTAGGTGGAGTCAGTCTAGCTCTCTCCATCACTCTCATCAATGTCATCTCCACGTCCTGTCAGCAGAGAATTCTACAGCCTACTCTCGCTGAGGGCGGAGACCCTGAAGCTGCCCATAGACACACGGGCCTGGAGGCCAAGCCGGGCTACGTTCCCGCAGACAACCACTGTCCAGGACCACCTGGCTCCAGAGCCCTTCCAAGGATTTTGGCAAGAAAATGCCCCCAGCCCAATAGCTGGGGCTCTGGACACAGGGCTGAGCGTGACTAGGAGACAGGCACAGCCAGGGAACACCAAGTCCTCCAGGATGTGGAGGCGGCAGGCAGCAAGAGAAGAGGCTGCACCCAAATCCCCTAAGAATAATATTTAGAGAAATCCACGGGCCTGACAGCCAAAGGGAAAAACTGGCCCTGAGTGGCCAGGCCCGGGCCAGCCCTATACCTCGCTGGGCTGGCAGCTCGAGGCCCTCACAGCCTAGCCGGCAGCTGGAGGAGCCCCGCTAGAGAGGAAGCCCCTCCTGCCCACAGGCCCAGCTGGTACTGGAGATTGGGAGCAGCAGGCTGCAGGCAGAGGGAGAGCCAGCACAGGCTGGGTCCCCACCCCACATGCCAAGGTTAGCTGGCCCTGGCTGCCCCACCTGGCACACAGCTCGAGTATCAGGTCGTGCCCGATCTATCCCTACCTAGGAAGAGGTCACAAAGCCAAACTCGGGAGCTGGAGAGAATGAAATTGAGTATTACAAAGCCCCCCGACACAGCCTTCCCCCCGACCCCGAGCTGGGCCCCATCTCTTCCCCTACATAGAGCAGAAGCCACACTCCCTGCGGACACCTGCCCTCTTGGGTAAGTCTGCAGCCTGGTCTTCTCATTTCTTGTCTCCTTTGACCTCCTCTGGGGTTAGAAAGCCACAGACTTCAACTTCCTGGGGCAGATGCCCGGGTAGCTCGGGCTTGAATTTACTCACAGGGCATCCAAACCTCCTGCCCTGCACCCCATCGGCCATCCACTCTTTCCTTGAGCCTTGCTGGGTTTCTTGGCCCTCTGACTGGGTTCCTGGGCCTCCAGTCCTGCCTCAAGTCATTCATCCATCCTCTTTCTCTCACTCCCAATGACCCTCAGCTCCGGTCCCAGCTTCTCATCCTGCATCTGTAAGCCCTGTCATCTAGCACCTGCCTCAGGACCTATGGCTCCCTACTCTCCCATCTACCTCTCAGTTCCTTGCACCTTGGCTCATGCCACTGCTTCTACCACAAAGACCTTTGTAGTGCTTCACCATAGTCCTGGTGTCTCTCCCACCTGCCACCTCCTTCAAAGTCCAGTTCAAATGTCACCACCTCCAAGAAGCCTTCCTCAATTCCTCACATTGAGAGGCAACTACTCCCCCTCAACTACTCTTAAGCCCCACCCCTTGCGTTCCTAAGCCATGGCCCTTGATCCCCTGGATAAACCGCTGTTAGCATTTGTCTCTCCCATCAGACTGTGCGCTCCTCCAGCCTATGTCTCCAAGCCCCAGCCAAAGACTGACAGAAGTAAGCCCTCAGGAATGAAGAGAGCAATTCTGTTGAAACGCTTATGATTAACAAGTAGAAAAAGTTAAAACTATACATATATATGTGGCTCAGGCTGTGGCTTCTTGTGCATCTCTGGTCATCAGTGCTCTGTCCTAGCAAGGAAGATGATACCAAGAAAAATCCAAGAGTGGACAGGGATAAACTTGAGCACTATGGATCCTCTGGCGCAGCCTTGCCCCCCAAGACGGACTCCATCTCATCCCCCACAACATGCACAAGCAACAAAGAAAGAGGCTGGACCCAGAGGCCTGGATGGGGTCAGATGGGACCTTAGAGAAAGGACTGGGCTCATCTGGGGACTAGCAAAATAGATCGTGGAGACAGCCTGGTCAGGCTGCTGCTCTGCCAGCTCACTGTGGGGCCTCAGACGAGTGGGCTCACCACCTCTGGACCTCCAGTCCCTCTTCCGTAAAATGAGCCAAACACATCTCCCTCGCGGGACTGTTGTGAATTCCTCAGAAGTCGATGCCCACAGCAAGCCTTTGTAAACTGTAAAGTGCTGGCCACATGGATCTTCCTTCTCCTCTTTCCACAAACCAGGTTTTTGCTGACCCAAATCCTTTCCTAGAGCCTCCATCCTTTCCTTGGCTTCCCCAATGCCACCGACTCAACCAGAGACCTGGTCCAACTCACAGCCCACGTAGAAACCGTTCCTCTCTCCTCTGAGCACCAAGTTCCTAAAGCATCGGGGCAGAAAGCAAGACCACCCCCCTCCTTTCCTGTCCTTTCTTAGTCCCATTTTACATACAGGAAATGGGAACTCAGAGAAGGATGGGCCAGGCAGGTGGTGGGGGTAGCTGCATTCCGAGTGTGCAAAGGTACACACACACAAACACACACACACACACACACACACACAGTATAAGCTGGGGGAGGAAGACTGGCTGGATGAGAAGTGAATTCCTTCACCTGGCTCATGCCTGTGGGAGGGAGGGATGGAACTGCATAGAACTTGACTTTCCCCATAGTACTTGGTGATAAAATCAAAAGAGTTTGGGGCGGGCACTGCCAGCAGCCGGTAAGGGGAGCTTTCTGTGGAAAGACTTTGCAGAGTGCCTGGAGTCAGAGAGTCCTGTGTTCAAATCCTGAGCCCGCCATGTACTATGTGAGCCTGGGAGTGTCTGCACCTACTAAGCCTCAGTTTTCTCATCTGCTCAATGGAGACCTCATAGGTGAGGGAGGATTAAACCCCGGAAAGAGAATCCTGGCTCTGTAAATGAATGTCCACCTCCCATCCTCGCGGAATGGCTGATATAGTGGGGTCTTCACCAGGGGACACCTTCTCTACTGGGGCTGGGAATTAGGATAATTTCCCAGAAAATTAGAGGCTGCAGAAAGGGAACTCGTTGGTCCGCCAGCTTTTGCCTCAGCGCTTCCTGCAGAAGAGGCCCCTGCAGGAAACGGCGGGCTAGCCGGGGGAGCAGGCTTTTGCACAGCTGGGGCCCAGAACAGGTAAGGGGTCTGGAGAGGAGCTGTCCCTGCTGCCCCTCTGCCGCCAGCACGATTCCCTGCCTACCATCCCCTGTCCGGCGAAAAGAGCCTGGTAGTCCCCCAGCCACGGCCACAACCCGGGGGGTCTCCATCCCACCAACGGACTCGGCCCCCTCCGCTTTCGCAGGCGCTGCCCAGAAAGGGGAAGCTGTGCCCGCTGGAGGGGAGACGAGGGGCTTGGACCAAGCCAGGGGCGCAGCACCGGGCGCTCCCCGTGGGCGCGGAGGGCGCCGCCTACCCGGTGCGGGCGCCCCAGGGTCCGCCGGCAGGACCGGAGACGGCGGGAGCAGGAGTAGGAGCAGCGGAAACCGGAGCGAGAGACTCCTCCCTGCAGAGGAGAGAGACAGGGGCTGAGCCTGGCGTTCAAGGCTCCGCCGGGAGGCCGCGAGGACGCACGGGAAAGCGGGGTCCCACTCACGGCTCATGGCGCGGGGCAGCTGCGGGCGCGCGAGCGGACGGCCGACTGCGGGTGCGTCCTCACGCGGGCCCCAGCTCGGCCACCCGGCCCGCCCCCTCCCCACCCATCCCGGGGCTCCGCCCCGCCCCTCCCTCCAGCTGTCACCTCGGGCCGCGGCCGCTTACTTCCTCTGCTCCAGTCCCAGCCAAAACATTTTATTAATTATTGTATGATTGTCGCTAAGGCGGCTTTTCACCTGAGACCCTCAAGGCGCTTGGCCTTTTAAAGCCAGTCGGTGCCAGAAATGCGCTCATTTAGTAGATAGGAAACTGAGGATCACCGACCGTGGGCAAAGCTGAGGACAGCCGGGGCCTGGGGCAGAACTGAGGCTGGAAGCGACTAGCCTGAACAGTCCAGCCTGCACGTATTTCCCTGGATGGGACTCTCACCACCCCTCAGACAGGTCCCAGGTCCAACAGGGAGGATATACTTTCCCCATGGGCGGGACTCTACCCTCTGGGGCATTCTGTCGGCATTGTCTCCTCCACAAGAATCAATGCAAGTATTCAAGTCCAGACCCGAGTTTAAGTCCAGACTTCACAGCCTACTAGCTGTGTTACCTTGGACAAGGTACTAACTGTTGCTGGTCCTCAGTATTCTCATCTATAAAATGGGCATAACAACAAAAACATCCCATAAGGGTTTGTAAGCTTCAATACCATGGAGCTGGCATGCAGTAGGTGCTCAGCTAGCAGGAGGCTTCTTTATTTCTCTCTCTTTTTTCCCCAAAGATTTCCTAACTCAAATTCCAGGGCCAGGTCTGATGCTCTAGCTGGACACTTTACAGAATCCTAGCATCTGGATCCTCTTTTTCACAGCTGGGTAGACAGAACCTAGAAGGGGCAAGGAACAGGGCCAAGGTCACAGTACACACCCACAGTTCCTCTTCCTCCGTTATCCCAGCACACCCCACCACTCTGTGGGCATCACGGTGAGAAGGCTTGGCAGAAGGATCCGAGATCCTTGTGCCAGCTCCCAGACATCTCTGGGTGCCAGGTGGGAACCATGCCAGGAGGGAGAGGTGAGACCTGCTGGGTGCCCCTCCTCCCTTCATGCCAGAGCTGTTCCCATGCTCTGCTGGGACCCACGCCAGCTGCCCCGGGGAGACAGAGCAAGCCAGGGCAGACTTGGGGAGGGACTGGGCCCCTGAGGGTGCTGGGGCCAGCTTTAGCCTTCCCACCACACCAGATGCAGGCCCCTTGGTAACTACCTAGACAGGCAAGAAGACATGAGCCATGGGATTATTAGCAAGAGGGATGGGGTCAAGACGGAGATTTGGGGTCCAATTGCCCAGAGAAAAGTAGACTTTCTGGTGGTAAAAAATGAGAGGAGCTGCAATGGGGTTCCATCCTCCACTCCCAGGCTCTCCCTCCCTGTGTGCCCTGGGCCCAGCGACTTACCACACTTGTACCTCCTGCCAGCACCTTACTCCCAAGCCTCCCAGCCTGTACTCAGAACAACAAACACTGTGTGACCCTGGAAACAGGGGAAGCACCTTAAATCGGGAGAATCGAGTTCAAGTCTCACTTTTTCCATGCTGTAACCTCAGACAAAACTCTGGGCTTCTCTGGGGCTCTGTTTCCCATTTGCACAGCAGGATGACCAGATCAGATTGTTTCTGACGACATGTCCAGTTCCAGCAGGAAGTGAATGACCAGGATCGGTGACCAACACTGCAGATCTCAAGATGGACGCACTGATGGGGAGGCCAAGAGAGAGGACACAGTGCAGTGCCGTCCTCCAGTGATAGGCTGGACAGAAGCATGGAATAGGAGGACAGGTGAAATGGTGGCCAAAGTTCCAGGGCTCACTGACCAGCTGGCACTGGAGCTTAGGAAAGAGATGGTGAGGGAACCTAGGCTTCCGGCTTGGTGTTGGAGACGGAAGGGGAGTCAGCTGGGCTAGATGGAGTTTGGATTTGGTGCACCTCATGCGAGGGGTCCAGCATGCAGCTGAATTCACAGGGGAGATGTCTGAGCTTGCCCTGTCCCGGCCCTGGGAGAGGGGCCACCACACAAGGTCGCCTTTCCCAGCCCCTCTGCTCCAAACCCTAGAGCCTGAATGGTCAGGAGGTTTGCTGAGCCTATGATGGCGAGTTCCCCAGTCTGCTCCAGTGTCCTTGGAAAGCTTCCTCTGAAATCCCTCCCCCTGTTCTCTCCCTTAGGCAGCTCCTGTGCCTTCCCCAGTCACAGCAGGGCTGCCTGGGTCACCCCTCTCTCCTCCTTACTGGATTCTGAGAGTCTTGGTCATTCTAAAGGACAAGGCCAAGCACGATATCTGCAGATAGAAACCTCCAATGATGTTGTTGCTCTGGCAAATCATTAAATGTAGACCTTCTGTAAGTGAGGGAGGGGTCCAGGGCCGGTTCATCCAGGTGACTACCAACCCATCCTTCTACTGTGACAACCTTTGAAAGTGTCAGTGCCTGCCTCAGTGACTCTGCCTTCCTCAGCTGGGCACATTGATCAGCAGTTCCAAGAGTCCCACAGGTTGAGCTCAGCCCAGGCCCTGAGCTCCTCCCAGTCAAGTCAGCAGGAACCCCTTCCCTATACCCCATTGGTAACAAAAGGTGAGGTTTCTGTCTCTGCAATCCCCCTGCCTACTGCTGCTGAGCCCCACCCACTGTTTAGAAATCCAGAGCTGACTCCTACCTGAATCACTCAGGGACCCGGCCCCACCCAGCCCCACCTCTGTGGGCAGGTTCACAGTCAGGCAGCAACGCTCTGGAATCAACCCAACAACTCTTCAAATTCCAGCCCCAAGCCCCAATCCCCAGCTCTTATTCAACAGCCAACTGCCCTTTGTGGGCCTCAGCTTCCCCATCTGTAAAGTGGGGTTAATAATTCTGTCTTCATAAGGGGTCATTGTGAGGATGACATAGTCTGTGTGAGCATCCCCAGCTGTCAGTGGGAGCTCAGTGTGGGTTCTTTACTGCCTCTCCCCTACTTTCCCTTCCTGAGCAAGAAGGTTCCATGGAAAGTTCTCTTTATCTGCTTAGTCTCCATGCTAGTTTATGTGAAAGGGAAAACTCAGGCCTGAAAGATTTCCCTAGATCATGCAGAGGGAGTGGCTTACAGTTGGACCGCTTTCTAGGCAGCACTCAAGATACTGAGGCTTTTGGGTACATCATCTACCTCAGTCCCATGAGGTAGATTTTCTTCTGGTTCCTATTTGTATAAACAGGAAAACCAACTGACTTGCTAAAAGCCACAGGCTATTAGGTGGTGGAGATGGGATTTGAGCCCTGATCTGTTTGATTTCAACATCACAAGCTTAATCAACTACCTGCTACACCCTGTGGCTGGTTCTCTTGGATCTTCAATCCTGTGTCTTTAAAACAAACACTCAAATCCTGGAGACAGCAGGCCAAGAAGAAAGATAAACAAGTGAGATGTTGGAAAGTGGAGAGTCCCCAAGCTCATCTGGGGAGTTTCCACTGCAGGGTCCCCTGTCCTACAGACCTCAACACTAGGCAGCTGTCGCCATCAGATTGGCACAGGGTGGCTGAGTGCTCATGCCACTGGTATTCTCCCACTCTCCACCATCAGAGTAATCTGCAGAACATCAGACATCAGCTCCTGGGATCAGGAGGCCCAGCTGCCTGTGACGGAGGAGCCCAGGGAGAGAGCAACTGTCTGGCTAAGGAACAGTAATTGCTCAAGAGGTTACTGGGATTGTAAAACGTCAATCCCTCCGCCCTCTCCTTCTGCCACAGTTAAAAGAAGAAAAGCTTTCCACGGCCCTCCTTCAGCAGGTGGAATACTCTCCTAACTCTGCTGAGAACCTTCGGAAGCTCCCAGCAGCCCCCAGACGTCAGCCTGGACTTCAAGGCCCATCATTTGCTAAGCAGCAGGTTGTCACAGAAGAGCCCTGGAACAAAGACCCAGAAGACCTAACTTCTTGTAGCAGGACCCCCTAGAGTCACTGTGTGGCCTTTGTCAAGTTACTCTCCCTCCTGGACCTCAGTTTCCCTACTTGTTAGATCAGTCTGTTGAACTAGACCTGCTCAAGGTGAGGAGCAGATTCCGGAGTCAGGCAGACGTAGGTTCAGAGCGCAGATTCAGCGTTCTAGCTGTGTGGCTTGAAGCGAGTTATTTATCTCTTCTGAGCCTCAGTTTCATCACCTGAGAATGAGGATAATAATAGTAGATTATTGTGAGGATAAGATTCACTTAATCTAGTTCCTAGTTGTCAGGAGGCATTGAGGAAGTGATCATTACTGTTGGAATAATTGTAATTAAGAATTATATAATTAATTCTGTCACTATGGTCTTCTGAGGTGTGAGGGCAGGAAATGTTCTAGACCCCTAGAAAGAATTTAAGAGAAGATGGTTGCAGGCAAGTGCTAGCTTACTGTGTCAGGAACGCACCTGGGAGCTGGGGGTTTGGCCCAGTGGCAGAGTGCTCACCTAACATGCACAAGGCCATGGATTCGATCCCCAGCACTGCCAAAAAAAAAAAAAAGAAAAGAAAAGAATGCATTCGGTTGCATGTAACAAAACTCCCAAACATAGAGGTTTAAACCTAAGAAGGGAGAGGGGACTCTTTTCCTCAAGTGACAGTACAGAGGTAAGCAGCACAGACGTGCTCAGTCATGCCTTCAGGGGTCCAGGCTCCTTCCATCTTTGTGCTCCACCATCCCAGAATGTGCTGCGATGCATCCTCATACATCTACCTCAGACCCCTGTTCCAAGCAGGAAGGGGTGGGGAGGAAACAGGCAGCCCTGCAGATTACAAGGTACATCTCTTTCACCAGAACTGTGTCACATGGCCTCATCCAGAGGCAAAGGAGGTTGGGAAATGGAATTTGGGGGACAGCAGGCAAGGCACAATGAGTTGGAAATGGAGATGGGGACAGTCAGCCATCAGTATCCACCAGACTCTAACAAGAGTCTCTTTCTGGTGTGGACTGGGGTTCTGATGTGTAGCTTCTCAGAAAAAATCAGGAACAAATAGATGCTTCAGACTTCAAGATGAGCAGCCTTTTCCTGTCCCAGAATGAGGTCTGGGAATTGCAGGACCCTAGTGAGTCTCAGCCAAGAGTTCCCAAGAGAAAGTCTAATCCAGCCCC
Organism: Marmota marmota marmota; assembly: GCF_001458135.2. NCBI lineage: Eukaryota > Metazoa > Chordata > Mammalia > Rodentia > Sciuridae > Marmota > Marmota marmota. Next base: position 8,824,588 of record NW_026000051.1, read on the forward strand.
AGGCAGGTGACAGAATCAGACTCAGAGCAAAACAAGATATCTCTCCTCTGTGTCCTATGGCCTCTTATAAAATGAGCAACCTTGTAACAAACTGTATAAGAATCAGTTGTGCCTGATGCAAAAAGCACCTCATTCCTTGAAACCTGCACCCTGCGAATTGAAATTTAGAGGGCAGGAATTTATACTTCTAAACAGCTCTTCAGTTCTCAGGCAAGAGCTGTACAATTCTGTTGTCTGGATCATTTCAGATAGAAATGGTCTGACTCACCCCGTGCATTGAATACATGTCCCTGTTTAGAACCTTGTTAATAACTTACTGCCATTTAGCCATCTACAGCTTGGAAAAACATCCTACTTACCTCATTTTCTCTTTTGATCTACTCAGCAACCTTTTCATATGTTTTCACCTATGAATAGGTAGCCCCTGAATAAGTCAGATGTTTTCCGATACAAGTGACAAACACCAGACTCTGATTTTGACAAAAGAATAGGAAGTGTAGTCTCTCAAGCTGAAAATCTGGAGACAGGTGTGGCTGATCCAGGTACCAGCTTCCCCTTGCGCTCTTCTCACCCCTCTTTCCCTTTGGGTGCTCCCATAGTGGCATGAATAAGGACTCAGACATCTTCACGTCTATACTGTCCTCCGGCCCCAGTGCCCTTTGAGAATAGAATATCTTTTTTTCTGGCAGCCTCAAGAAAAGTTCCTGGGACACTTAAAGTGCCCATCCTTGAACCAATTGCTATGACCAGGAAGATAGAATGTCCTGGTTCTGTTAGTCCTAGAATATGTGCCCACCGGACTGAGAAGGGGAGCAGGATGCTCCCCAAAAGAAAACTGGGTACAGTTATCAAAAGAGGCAGGAAAGGGTGCAGAGCAGGCAGGAACAACAGATGTCCACTGTACTCTCTTTCTCCACTGGACAGACAAGAAAAGCAGAGCTCAGAAACTTATGGCTTTTCCTGCAGCCTCAGAGCTGATGGATAGGGGAAGTTTGCTGACTTTTACTCTTAGGTCTGGATGGAGAGAAAAGAGAAGGTCCATGTGGGTGGGAGCTCCCCAGAGTCCAGTCTGCTTCAGTCTCCTCTGCAGGGATGCTGGGAGCCATGTTTGAACTGCTCTGTTCTTCCTGCCATTTGCTCGAGCAGGAAAAGACATTCGTGTTTGCTGAGCAACCAAGGCATGCTGGGTCCTGCTGGGCCCTATACAGACATAGTGCTTCCAACCATGTTTTTCAAAGGTGGGAGCTGAAGCTCAGAGAGGTGAAGCCATGTGCCCTAGTCACACAGTCTTGGAATGGAAGGGCTAGGACTCAAGCCAGGTCTAGAATGAGTCCAAAGCCTGTAACCTTTGCTCGAATGTTTTCTCGATGGGGTGCTACTGACATTTTGTGAAGGACGGTCCTGCACAGGATAGAAAGTCTAGCTGGCCCAGAGTAAGCTCAGTCATGGCGACAACCAAATATTGCTGCCCTTCGTATCCAACCTCCAGCCCAGGAAGATACTTCTGCCTCCAGATAAGAACCACAACCACCACCCAAAGCAAGTCTGGCTCCTTTCTGTGGGCCCAAGACCTGACATTGAGAAAGCATTTGATAAATGTTTGCTGAGCAAATGAATGAAAAACTCTGGAGCAAAACAGGACTAGTACAAATGCCAACTCTACCACTTACTAGCTATATGGCGTTAAGCAAGTCATTTGACCCTTCTTTTCCTCTGTTTCCATGTCTGCAAAATGGAAGCAATGCTTGTGTTATTCCTGTAGCATTGTTGAGGGGATTAAATGGGTCAATACCCATAGAATGAATGCTTAGGACGCTGCCTGATGCTTAATAAGCACTGCGCATCAGCATCTGTTGAAAAATTAAGCAGTTGAATGAGTGACTGTTGTATATGTGCTTGTGTGCACGTGTGTGTGTGTGTGTGTGTGTGTTTGTAAGCTCTAGGATCTTCATTATAGTGTACACACACTTTTCTGTTTGTTATTTCACTTAATCTTCTTCATTGCCTATAAGAGCACATTGTGCTCATTGCACAGATGACCAAACTCAGGCAAAGAGAGGCGAGTCGACACAGCAAGGGCCTTCTGTTTACTTAACAGCAGCTTCAGAATTTTAGACTGACTTCTCTGCATTTTCCATCCTTTGCAAATATACATTTTGTAAGTCAATGGTGAGTGAACAGGTGTGTTCAAGAGCTGCAAAGAGACCAACCTCTCAGATTCCCTGGCAAGAAGGGTCCATCCTGACCCCACAGCTGTGAGGAGCCGGTCTTCCTCCACCCGATATGGGGCAGCCCAGTGGAAAGCGGAGTGTGTGTGAGTCACTGAGGCTGGCGAGAAGGAAGCCCAGCCATCTAACCAGGACCACAGGACCACAAGAAAGAACTGAGTGGTGAGCAAGCTCTGATCAGCTGCCTGCCCATAGCCACCCACTCTTTGAGGAGAAGAGCACTGGCTCTGTGGGCATCCCAGAACCCCAAAACTTTACCCCTCCCTCAGGCCACCCTCTGGACAGGAACTGGATATCTCCTCGGGCACCCAACACACAGCACATATGAATGACCTCACCGCTCTGCAATTCCTTTCTGTTCTACTGCACCCTTCCTACACTCATAAAATGGCATCTTGGCCAACCTCCAGACAGGCCACTGGACACCTCTTCTCTCAAGGAGTTCTCAGACAAGGGGGTGAGCCTCAGGAACAGAAGACAAAGCATAAGGGAAGAGCCTTGGGAACCTTACAAGGACTCACCTGTCCAGATCTCCAGAAGGATCCCAATTTCCAAATGCTAGAGGGCCATTAACCAGAGCCTGGCCTTGCTGCTGCCTAGCTGAGGCTGTGGGTTCCATTTTTAGGCCTCCATTAGCCTTTGCCTCTCTGGGCTTCCCACTCTGAGTTCTCACCTCTTCTCCAACCCTGCAGTCCACCTTGCCTTCCCTTCAGTCTCCTCCGACGTTCACTCTCTCCCTCCCAATCCATCCTTCCCCCAGATTCTTCACTCCCTCTCACCTCCTTTGCCCACTGGTGTCCTTTTGGTCTTCTCCCATTCTCTTGGCATACAAGAACATACCTACCTGGGTTTACCTTACACCAGCTGTTGACACTGGCACTGGTCTTAAATTCCTTAGGTCACAGATGCTCTACTATAAAGAGGAAGTATTTTTGTAAGGACTTAGCACAACAATGCATATACAAACGCCTAGCCTTCCTTTTCTCCAAAGGCTCCCACCCAAGAGTTGGGTTAGGAGATGGGGAGGGGAGACCTGACCTCTGTTCTCCCTTTCATTCTCCTTCAAAAATCTTCTTTACCAGGAATTCACCCAAACAGAACTCCTTTTCTGCAGGAGTGAAGATTCCATGAGGGAATTCTGATCTCAACTAGTACAGGCCCTAGCCTCGGAGGCATTTAGGAATCACTATCAATATTCGTTCAAATTACACACATAACACAATAACACACATGTGAGCACACACACATGCAATGAGTTTCCGATTCCCTTCTTTCCATCTCAAGATGCAGAGTTGTGAGCCTCCATTACCAATGGAGAGTAATGTTGAGACGGGTCGTTTATATGGCAAACAGCTCAGGTTCACAGGTCTGCTTTGACCTCAGCTGTGGACATCTCCCTCGCCTGGTCTCTCCTTCCTGGGATCTCACTTCAACTTCCTGTGACGTGGTTCTCCTGGAGCTGCACTCCTCTTTACTCTTGTCTGCTTGGAGTCTTCTCACTTTCTTATCCAGACCAGCTCAGCCTAATTCAACTGGATGAACCCATTTCCACTCTCTGAAATTCAACTCAAGTCAACTTAGATCAATGCATTCCATTCAACCCAACCCAACCCAACCCAACCCAACTCATCCTAACACAGCTTAACTGAACGCAGGTCAAACCAACTTAACTCATCTCCACTCAACCAAATCCCCAATCCGACTCCATTTATTCAACCAAACTACACTTTATTCAGCCCAGTCAGCCCAGCATGACACAACACAACCCTACTCTAACCAAACCAACTACACTCAACCCAACACTGAGTAATTCAATGCAAACCCACCCTTACCCGGCTCAGTTGTCCCTTTGAATCTGTCTTCATTCCAACCTAAATACTTTCCTCTCCTCACTTACATATCTGCCCCTAAATAGGGAGACACAGAGTCAATGACTAATCTAAAGAAAGGTGAAAACATTTTTCTTTGGACTTTCCACATCCGTGCTCTTCTCCCAACCTTGACCATATCCCCATATGGTTCAACCTTGACTTTACCACTTACCAGCACCCTTTAATGAAGACCTAAGGCGTGAACTCTTAGCCCTGTGAGGACTCTCACTCTCACTACCCCCAGGGAGGCAAGATCTGCAGGAGATAAGAGATTAGAGGGTAATAGAGATCCAACCCCGAGGGAGACTTGATGAACACAAGAGGGACAACCTGACTTGGCCACCTTGCAGGGAAAGTAGAGTCTGGCTTTACCCACAGAGAACTGAATCCTCTGTCCCTGATCCTCTGCCCCATCCACTTTGTCCTGCCTTCGCTGTCCTCCTTTTCTTCTTTTCCTACCTTTAACTCAGCTTTGGTCTCTCTTTCCCCTCCCCCCCCCCATTATCTCTGCATCTGTCTCTGTGTGTCCTGTGTTTTCATCTCTGTCTTGGGCCCTCTCTTCCTCTTTCAGTATCTTTATATTGACATCTCTTTCAAACTGACTCTTCTATTCCCTCCCTGTCCCCGTCTTTACTTCTGGCACAATCTGCTCCATGTTCCAAGCTTTGGCTGAGGAGTTGTTTCTCCTGAACAAAGAAGCCTCCATCCGTCCCTTCCCTCCATCCTTCCCCACCAGGGGAACATCAGGTCACCCCAGGCTTCCTGAGAACCACTTAGAGGCTGCTTCCTAGGCCTGAGGCCTCCTGAACCCAGGAGCTCACGCTGGAGCCCCAGCCAGGAAATCAGCATCACGCACGCTAGAGCCGGAAGGAAATTTAAGCCGATCTTCTGTTTTTATGGATGAGGAAACAGACCCACAGACTGAAAGGGGTTACCCATGGCCATTTGGGAGTTAGTGGAATAAAAGTGAGACCCTGACTTTAGAGACCCCAAACTCTGAACCTCGAGGGAAATTGGGTACCAGCCTACTGGACAGGGAGTGGCAGAACTACAGTGCTGGCCACAAAAGCCATGTCTATGAATGGAACAACATCAGCCTTGCCACACATCTCAGAACAGGGCCCCTGGATCTCCTTATCTCTATTTCTCTCCCTCTCTCTCTTTATCTCATAAAGTATGTTCTCTGGAGGGTGGACAGGAAAGAAGACAGGAAGCATTCAGGGGCCCTTCGGTGACAGTCACCCACTTCTGGTCAAAACCCAGACGTGGTTCTGAGAGCAGACAGGAGCCCTCCTAGGCCAGGGGAGTGGAGGCAACAGGTGTTTGACCTCAGGCACCCACGACAGCTCCCTATGAAGGACAGGGGCAGAGTTTTAACAGACTGAATCCGTAAGCCAGCCACTGAGCCCTTGGCCACAGGCTCCCCGCCCAGCCAGGAACAGCCCCCAAGACTGTCCTGGTCAGGGTGAGTCTGCAGGCTGAGGGCCAGGACTGCATTCCTCCCTGCCCCACCCACTGCCCGCCTCCTGCAGGAAGCAGTGTCCCCTGGGGGCTGGGCCAGATCCAGGCGGGGGTATCTCTCACAGCCCCTGTGGTGTCCACCTAGCCCCTCCCCAGCCCAGAGTGGGGCTCTTTCTGATCCTCTCTTGCGCCCCAGATGCTGCACAGCCGACTGCACCCCCTCCAGCTCTGGAGACACCTCTGTCAGCAGCTCAGAGCTCCTGGGCAGGCGCCACTGGGTCTTCCTCAGAACCCTGGGATGTCCGAAAATAGAAAAGGAGAAGAGAAGGCTGCGGGCCGTGTGGCGGCAGAGGAGAGGCGGGAGTGGGGTGAGGAGGAACCAGGCTCAAAGGCGTTGGACAGACATCACCAAGACCCATCTGGACCTCGTGTCCATTTCCCTCTCTACCCTGCCCTGAGCCATTTGCTTCCTGATTCTAGAAGGGGTCTTAAGTCACTGAACCCAAACCTCCATTCAACAGATCAGGAGACTGATGCCCAGAGAGAGACAGAGCTTGCCCAAGGACACACAGCCGAGAAGCTGGAATCCAGGACTCCTGGCCTTTGGACCTGAGTTCTTCCCTAGAAGACTCTTAAGACGGAGCTTGTTGGGAGCCCTGATGTCTGCCCCATCTGCCCAAGGAAACCCCGACCCCTGCCCCTGATAGGCCCTGTTTCTCAGATCCCAGAGCTCAGCCTGAGAGTGACCCTGAATCCCAGTTCCTCCCAGAAACTTAGGAAGCTCCTGCCCTCCTGCCCTCCTCCCCTCCTCCCCCTGCCCCTCCAGTGACCTCAGCTGCTCGGGTCTTCCTTCCCCTTTCCCCAGTACCCCCTTCCTCCCCTCAGCCTGGGCCCAGCTGAGATGGGGCAGACAGGGAAGGGGGATCTCCACCCTACTTCCCTGTGCTCAGCTACATCTGGACTTGGGGACACAACAGGTCCCCATCCTGTGGCAGACCTGTAAGGTCGGGGCTCATTGACTCCCTCCCCACCAGACAGTCCTCATTCTTAAAAGGTCTTGGGACAACAGAAATTGAAATCTACTTCCCTGGCCTCTGGCTGGCCCTGTTGCTGCCTCGGGAACCCATGGCTCAGGTCACATTCTCTGCCTAATGGCCCATCAGTGACAGGCAGGCTGGGGTCACAGTCCCTGGCAGCATCAATTCCAGAAGTGTGGGTGTGAGTTCCTCCAAGAGGCCTGAGTCCTGCCTCAGCCCCTAGTAGCTGTGTGACCCTGGGCAAGCCACTTGTCCAAGCAAAGAAACAGCGTGGGCAAGCGTGGCATGCAACGTGGGATCTGGTTAATCACAGTAAATGATTAATATTATTATGAGGTTGAGGCTGTTCCCCAGTTCCGGCCACAGTTCTTCACTGGATTTGTACTACTTATTTTCAGATCCTTTCTCTGGGTCTAATCCAGTTTTTAAATTCTGTCCTTTAGTGGGGAATTCAACACTGAATAACCAGCTCCTTAATGCTTAACTTGTACTGGGGATGGCAGAGAATAAGACAGATCCTCCCAGGGTCCCAAAGCACCCATGCTCTGATGAGGAGGCAAGCATTCGCCACTGAGCAGGTTATGACTTTAGGATAAGTCCTGGGTCAAGGGGAAACAGTGCACCTAACTCAGTTCCAAGGATCTCCCGGGAGAAACTGTACTCTTCCCAGAGAGAATGCCATGTGCAAAGGCCCAGAGGCAGAGGGGCACTGTGAGGAGGGAGCAGGTGCAACGAACACATAACAACTAGTACTCTGACAACACTCACTAGAAGCTGGGCTGCGTTCTAAAGATTTCTGTGTAGTTATGAAATTGGTCTTGCCCTAAAAGAATGCCTGGCTTTTCTCTGGGCTTCCTGGAAGTAATCTTTGGGCATTTTGAATGTTATGCCTGATAGGAGACACTTTGTTTTCCTGGGGCCCGTGGGTCATACTAGATAGATTAATTGATGTGATTAGAATGGGCTGGCCACACCTGTAAAGTCTTAGGTGGGGGCTGGCCATGCCCCAAAGACCAAAACTGTGATCTTAGGCATGGGCTTTGGATCCTGCTATGTCAGCCAAACTGGAGAGAGATCGACCACATGAACAATCAGCCTAACAAGCAATCAGCCATGCCTACCAGGTGGGAACTGAACATCGAGGCTCAGGAGAGCTTCTGTGCTTGGCAACACTCCAGACTTATGGTCAACACTAGCAGAATGATGATCCCTGATTCCACTGGCAGAGGACAATGGAATTATGTCTGGAAGGAGCCTCTGGGACTCTGCCTGTCTGAATGTGTATCTTCCCTATAATAAGCAGTAACCCAGAGTACAACAGCCTTCTGGGAGTTGTGTGTCCAGCAAGCAATGAAAACTGAGGGTGATTTGGGTATCAGACCTTATTGGGTATCAGGTCCCATTTAGCACAGCTTCTTATATGCTATTTTATTGGCTGTTCATAGTAGCTCCCTAAGAAGGTTGTTGTCATTAATCCTGTTCTATAGATTGAGAGAGTGAGTTACATAACCTGACTGGGATCACACAGTTATCAAATGACAAAGGTGAGATCTGAAAGCTGGCAGTCAGGCCCTAGAGTCTGGGCCTTAACCACTGTGTTAAGGAGGGGACCTGTGAGAGATGAGCTGGGAGGTAAGCCGCCCAAAGAGGTTTCCTGGCAAAGAGGCTGAGCTTTGTCCTGGGGGCAGGGGGAGCCCTTGCTGGTTTTAAGCAAGGGCTATTGGGTATCTGCGGGTTTCAGCAAGGTTCCTTGGATACAACGTGGAGAGTGGATTGTTGACAGGCCCGAACAGGAGGAAGACAAATGGGAAGTTACTGCGGCACATCAAATTAAGGTCAAGATATGGCTAGAGCCAAGCTGGTCTTAGGGATAGAGAGTAGATCTACCTAAAAAGTTGATAGGACAGGACTTGGGAGCCAAGATTTAAACCCAGGTTATGAATTAGACAATTAGGGTGCTAAGACCCTATTATCCAGAAAGACAGAAGAAAAAACGGATTTGGGGTGGGTCATTAATGGTCCCAGAGTCCCCAAAAGGTCAATGCCCCAGAATAGGGCTTCTCCAACCCAAAGCTTGCAATCCCTTCAGTAGACCCTCAGTTAGCAGGACAATTCTGTTGAGTGACCACGAGATGGCAGCATAGGCCACCTTTTTCTAAGGCAGACCTGGCGGACTGGATGGAGAAGAGAGCTTCTGTCTGCGGGGGATGCAGATCCACCAGGGGAACACAGAAACTGGAATGGGGGTCACAGCCAGAGGCCTGAGAAGGCAAGTTCCTGCAAGTACAGAGTCCACAGAGCCCGAATGAAGAGGCGGGAGTCCTGGGTTCTAAATGCTGCCTGGGACCTAGCAGCAGCAAGAGCCTGCCCCTCTGCCACTCCTGTTTGAGAGATTTAATTCCTTCCCTGGCTTCCTACCTCTGATAGCTGTGGATTTTAAGCATATTTTTAGAGGCAGAAGCTTTTTTTACAAACAAAATCCTAAGAACCACACCCCAACGCTACCCTATGTATAAAAGGGAGAACGGGCATACCGCTGTTCTGCTCTGCTGGGGACCCTTCCAAACTCACACAGAGGATAAAATCCATACCCCTGTCATTGAGGTCTTTACTCCTGCTCTCCAGTGCCATCTCCCGCCATGCTGTTCATCCCGTTCTCTCTAGACCTTGCCATCTAGACCCACCCTGCAATGCCCTCTCCCTTTCCTCTTGATTAGTCCCTTAATGTCAGGTCCCCTGTGACCTCCTCCCTCCCCCACCCCCCACTGCCATGGCACTTGAGTTCTCCAGCAGCACCAAGCTCCTGCTGTGGCCAGGCACTTCAAACAAGGCGACATCACCTCCCTCCCCCCTGATTCTGTGTGCCTCCAGGGTGGGGACATGGCGGACTCCCCAGCACAGCAGAGGGTGTCCAGCTCCCTGGGCACACATGGGGCCCAGTGCAAAATGCAAACCTGATGTCCCTTGTTCACATATTAGTGTCTCAAGACAATGACAGTGGGACATTGAAACAAACACCAGTCACACCAAGGAAGCCACCCCGGGAGTCTGCACCACACACGGGGACTGAAATCCAGCCAACCGTGTCTAGGCTGAAGGCTTTGTCAGCCAAGAAGATGGTCACCCTCTTCTTCACTCAAGGTCACTTTCTGCTGATCAAAGCTGCTGCATCCTCCCCAAACAATGGAACTCAGCCAAGTCACACAAAGGTGCTTGGCCAGCAGGCACCCTGCCCAAGGCCCCTGAGACTTCACGGCCCACCATGCAAACTGTGCTTCCAGACTGCTTGTTGGATGAGGAGAGGGAACGCACATCGACACAAGAAATTGGAGAGCAGGGACTAGCACAAAGTCTAGCACTCATATGTGGATCCATAATGTCTGATAAATGAGTAAATGAATGGACACATGAACAATGAAGACCAGACGCCACCACCGCCACCGCCACCACCACCCCATGGGCTGGGGATACCGCTCAGTTACTAGAGTGCTTGCCTCAAATGCACAAGGCCCTGGGTTCAATCCCCAGCACCACAAAAAAAAAACAAAAAAAAAAAAACAGACCTCTAAGTAGGAGCTTGAGGAATTACAGCACTGAAAAAAAGATGGGTAAATCCTCTAACAGAGTTTTCAAACTATGTTCTCCAAAGCTTAGGGACCTGCAAAGGTATCTTTGGGACAAGAGGACATGGGAAACACCAGGCACCAAGGAATGGGGCCCCATCCCACCATTCACACTTTAATTTGTCTTATGTACTGGGCTTCCCGTGTATGCTTTTGTTTGAAGAATGCTCCTGGCTCAGGAAGGGCAAGAAACTTACCCAGAGTTCACACAGCAGAGACTGGAAAGAAGAGGCCTCCGAGACATGGGGTCAGAGGTCAGCCTGGAGAGACCAGATGAGAGCCAGAGGCACAAAACACAGGCAGGAGAGTAAGCGTTGGAAACCAGAGTTTTACACTAAAAATGTGAAAGCAGGACAAACTGGAATCAGGGATAGCAAAGCTCTCACCAAAGAGATTCAAGGTCAAGTTCCACGTTCAGAGGTTAAAGGTGGGAGTTCATTCATGGTTATAATCATTCAGTCAGTATTTACTGAGCACCTATTATGTACCAGGCAGCGTTCCAGGCCCTATGATATCCCAGGGCTCAGATTCTTGATGCGAGGAAATAAACATTATTATAAGAAAATAAATAAATGAGCCGACCAGCTAGAGATAAGTGAAATGAAGAAAATGAAATGGGCTGAGCAGGAGGGGCTGTCCGTAGGTGGGCTAGTTCATATAGAGTGGTCAGGGAGGGCCTCCCTGAGGAGGTGACATTTGAGCTGAGCTCTGAATGAGATGGGGCCAGCTGCAAGGCAAGGGGCAGGGGCGGAGCGGCCTGCCTGAGAGCTGCAGATCCACACTACGGAGGAGAAGGCTGGCGGCTGGCAGGAAGTCTGGCCCCTGTAACCATATCCCCAGGAAGGAGGAAGCCAGGAAGGCGCTTTCAGCAGTCGTATTCATCAAGGCCGCTGCTTCAACCCCGGGCACCACCAGAGCCTCCTCAGGGCCCATCCACCTTCCGTCACTTGGGGAGGGGACACTGAGGGAGGGAACGCGGCTGCGGCTGCGGCTGCAAGAGGGCCCTGGATTCTCTTCCAGACAATAAATGCTTCCAGGTTCCTGGGGAGCATTCCGTGGGTCACCGCTGCATCTGATCTCAATTACCCCCCACTCCACCCCCTGGTGTAGGGTTCCTGGGCTGGGGGTGGGCAGGGGTGGAGGGGAGGCCATTCTCCATAATCAGAATCTCCTGGTGCAGCCGATGAGGTCACCTCTGGACAGGTCCCCAATATTTCAGGACGCAGGAAGGTTATGCCCAGAAGGACAGGTTGCACTTGAGTGGAGACAAAGTGGGTCTGCTTCACAGCCATTTTGCTCTGTGACCTAGTGCAACTCCCCTGACCTCTCCAGGCCCCCTGGGAAACTCTGAAGATCTTTTCTTTTCCTGCCTTTTTCCCACAATGAGGCAAAGTGGTCCAAGAGGGCAGAGCTCAGGGTTGGAACGAAGTGGAGTTGCTAACTGCTTACTTTTCCCTGCCTTGTCTAGATCTTAAATATATCCCTGCATAAAATCATCATTCAAGCTTATAGGGGTTAACATCTCCCAGAACAGACCAGGAGCAAGCTGTGGATCCTCAGTCTCTTTAGGGGAGACACTCCCCTCCCTGGGTCTCAAATGACTCATGCCCACTTGCCCAGAGTGAGGATTGGAGTAATAAGCACAAGCGGGTTAGCCCTCCTTGTTGTATATAACCCACAACCAAAAAACCGCCACACTTCCAAGCACAGGAAGAAAGCCCCTGGGCTTGGAAATTTTCTACATGACAGTGCTTTTTATTACTGATGATCTTGAGCAAGGCTCTCTCCTTCCAGCCCTCAAGTTTCTCCATCCATGATAGTGCTTGTAAAGTGTCGCCCAGAAGAGGGTCTTTCAGGTCCCACCAGAGCAGTCCCTTTAGCAGGTAAAATTTCCCCCTGGGTTTCTCGGCCTGCGTCCCCTCGAGGGTGCCGAGGGACTCAGCTCGGCTAGGCTGCTGCAAAGGCAGGCCAGCTGACCTGGGGGCGGGAACGCGGCGAGCCCCCNTTTCAGCTTCGGAGGCGGCGAGCCACGATTCGAACCCGGGCCCCGCGGGCTGTAGGGCGGGGCCGCTCCTCCTTCCCGGGCCGTGCCCGGAGCGGATGCGGGGGTCAGCGGAGCGCCGAGCTGCGCTTCCTCGGTCGTCCAGGCTGCTGTCCGGCCGCGCTCTGCGGGCTCTGCTTTCTCCTTTTATGTCCGCGCGGGCCGGGAACTCCCTACCGGGCCGTGGCCCCCGAACAATGCGCCGCTTCCTGCCCGCCCCGCCGGTCGTGGCCCTCGCTCCGCCCTGCGGCCGCCGGGAAATACGCCCGAGCAGGGTCTCCCGCCCTCTCTCCGGGTCGCGCCCCGGGAGACCTCCGGGAGGGGCCTCCGCTGCCCTCTGAGGTCCACCGTTGCAGGGTCCAAGGAGACCCAGGGATGACGAGGCGGCAGCTGGGACGCGTTCATCATTTAAATGTGCACGGAGCACCCCGATTACGCCCTGTGTTCATGCACCCACTATGCACACTTACAGTTTCTGTAGGTCACACTCCCCTTGTGTCATGCACGTGCCTGGGCTATGCACTTCAATCTCATCTACAGAGCGCACTTGCTTCCACATTGCTGCAACGCATACTGCGGACATGCACTTGTTGATTCAGCCAACGGTGGTTGGGCATCTGAAATTGCCAGGCTCTGGGCCAGACACTGAGAACTCGGCAGTGAAGAACACTGCCATGGCCTTGGCCGCCTGACGCTTATATTCTAGTGAGGAGAAAACCCTGAACATCCTATTAAAGAACAGAATTATCTGTTATGGTAAATGATACTTTTATGGAGAAAGATAGAGAAGGAAATGGCCTGGGGAAGTGAGGCTGTTTTAAATAGGGTAGTTATTGGTATTTTAACTTTAGAAAGTGACATTTGAACAAGGACGGCACAGAACTTGAACCACAAATAGATACATCTCAAAAGTATGTGCAATATACCCCCAATTATAAGCATTACACAAATGCATACCTTGTTTACACCTATATGCCTACATATATATTCCATGGTGAAACACTCCGCATCTATTTGCACCTACTGGACCAAACACATGCATGGTATACAGCACCCATGTCCACTCTGCATATCTCTATCTGTATCCACTGCATCTATGTCCACACTATTACGTGTCACCTCTGTGCCCATACACACACAAGTAAGCTTCATGCTTACTTCCCACAACTTTTCTGTGTGGTGAGGGTGGGGAGGTGTTACTGGGGATTGAATCCAGGGGCATTCTGCCACTGAGCCATCCCCGAGGCCCTTTTTATTTTGAGACCAGCTCTCAACTAAATTGCCGAGGCTAGCCTCAAACTTGTGATCCTTCTGCCTCAGTATTCCAAGTCACTGGGATTACAGGCATGCACCACCATGACCGGCTCCTGCACCTTCTTTTGAAGCTGTTTTATAAGTTCCATATGCACGTATCATACGCCAATAACAGCAATGACATTTACTGGGTTATTGCTATGTGCTAAGACACCATGCAAGGTGGATTATGTCATTCTGAGTCCTTCAGACAAGCCCGTGCTATGGGTACTGCCATTAATTCTGGCAGTTGAAAACTCACACCATAGTCTGACTACAATGGCTTTGAGTCCTACTTCACTATTATTTAGCCTGTGGAGAGCTTCTGCTTCCCCATCTGTAAAATAGTAGTGTTCTGTAGAGTTATAGAGACATCAATGAGATAAGCTACAGCACAGCAGCAGGCATATAGTAAGTGCTCAGTAAATGTTAGGATTACTATTTTGCAGATGAGAAAAGTCAGTCTCCCAAAGGTTAAAAGACACCTGCAGTCACACTACCTGTCAGCAGAAGAGCCAGGCCCAGATGTCAGGTCTGTGTGATAGCATGGTACAGCCTCTTAAAGCATTCCATGGTCCTGGCTCCAAAGGTCATATTGCCAGATCACACAGTGGGACAGGGCTTCTCTCTCTCTCTCTCTCTCTCTCTCTCTCTCTCACACACACACACACACACACACAGATTCCATATGCTCAGATCTTTAAAATGTGCATCACACAGCTTTCTTGTACCCATTGAATAAACATAAACTCATTCAACATCTATGTAACCATCACCCGCCCACAACATGCCAGGCACATAGCTGGTGCTGGGGGACAGTGACCAAGAGGCAAAGCATTCTTCCTTCCAAAACTGTTTCGTTTATTCATTCAACCAATATATACTCAGCCCCTGAGCGAACACACCAGCACACACCCTGGTGAACACCCCAGCCAGCAGGGGCCATGAACACACGACCCACATACATATACCTCCCACGTGCCTCATTGAGAGATAAGCTGCATGTAAGCCTCATATCCTTTACACCTATGCTGTCACTTGTACCTGCCTCCAAACTCGCACTCCACAGGCAGTACACACACACAAATGTCCCTGCACCACATGTACCTCCTACACTGTGTCATTCCCACCCCATCAGCACACACTTCCCTTAGGTCATTTACCTGTAGACACACCTTACACATTCCCAGCCTGTGTGACTCATGTGCCTGATTCTCCCTGAGTGCCCTACATGGGCTGCTAGAGAGGCAGAGATCAGCTCTTTTGGCTGCCTCTGGCATGGGGCTGGGGAGGTCAAAGAGTCAGGAGCTGAACCCCCATGATAGGAGAGAGAAGGTGGCCCCTGGCTTCACAGCCGGTCCCCAGGAAATTGTATTCAACACCAAACCAAAGCGGCCTCTTCATGGCCCAGGTAATCAGACCTCTCCCGGATTCAGCCTGACAGTTTAAATGTTCTAATTCCGCTGCCAGGGCCCAGCTTCCCCACTCCACTCTCAGCCCAGGCCCTGGCCCGCTGTCTTAATTAGACCCACATTTTCATTACCCTGAGATTAGACAGGTCCCCTCCGGCTGGCTGGAAGACGCCCACAGCTGCACGGGAACCATCCCCTACACGAACGCATTTACCTGATTATGGAGTTTATTTTATAGCAATTGCTCCAGAGCCCTAGAGGCCTCCTTTGTCCTGCCCCTGCTCCCCAGGCCCCAGAGGCCTCTACCAACCCCGGACAAGTGGTTTCTGCCTAATGTTCTATTGCCTCTTCCCCCAGGCCCTGACATCCTGGAGGCCCCCTGCATGTACTGGGTCCCCTTTTTTAAATCACTTAAGGAATTTGGGGAGGGAAGGAAAAGCATTCTAAGAATCTTCTCCTGGGGTGCATATGGGGACCCCTAGGGAATCTTCTTTCCAAACCTGTGTTTCATTTATTCATTCAACAAACATGCATTCAGTCCCTGAGCTAAAATCAATCCCTTTCTGAGCAAGGGTGATCATTTGCTCCACAACAACTGTGCGCCAGAGAACACACACATGGCCACTGCCTTCCTGGAGGTCACAGGCTGGAGGCAAGACCTCGATTTTCACAGCATATATGCTTGGATTGGGGTGCTTGGACTGGGGCCTTGAAGGATGACACAGACAGGGAAGGTGGCACTTCAGGTAGGAGACACAGCAAGTGCAACGGCTTGCAGAGGGAGGAGGGCTGGGAGGTATGAGGAACTAAAAAAAAAAGAAAAAAAAAATGATGCTGAAGTTTGAGGTGTGAGAGCCGGAGGTGAGACCCAAGACGGGAGCTAAGTGGGGTTCAGATCAGAAAGGGCCTTGAGACCAGACTAAATTGCCTGCACTTTATCCTGTGGATGTGGGGGCCATTAAAAGGGTGTTCATCTGTTTTTTTCTTCTTTTATTTTGTTTTGTTTTTTTACTTTTTACTGAAGATTAAACCCAGGGCACTTAACCACTTAGCCACATCCCCAGCCCTGTTTCTGGTTTTTATTTAGAGCCAGGGTCTCACTATGTTGCTCAGGCTGGCCTAGAACTCCTGGCTCAAGAGATCCTCCTGCCTCTGCCCCCAGAGGAGCTGGGACTACAGGCTTTCACCACCGTGCCCAGCTCCATGGGAAGATCTTAGGTAAGGGAAGGACCCACATAGGCATGGTTCGAATGTCCTGCATGTATTGACTCACCCCAACATCAGCCCCACGTAGCAATTCCCCCAGGCCCACAATCCCTCATCCTCCACACTGTAGACATTCAAAAGCTTCACTAACTAAAATGGTTTTTCCTAGGTCTGATGCTGAAACTGACCTGAACTAATAAAGAGAGCCTGCTTTGGGGTCTTCATTTTATTACCTGGTGTGTGTATTCATAGGTTTTGTTGAAAAAAAAATGTGAATCAAGTGGGTGGGTTGGTTTGTTTTGGTGTTTGTGTGTGTGGAACTGGTAATTGAACCCAGGATGCTGTACCACTGAGCTACATCCCCAGCCCTTTTATTTTTTAGTTTGAGACAGGGTCTTGCTAAGTTGACCAGACCAGCCTCAAACTTGTGATCTTCCTGCCTCGGCCTCCCACCCACTTCATTCACATTTTTTGTTTGTTTTGTTTTTTGTTTTTGTTTTTGTACCAGGGATTGAACCCAGGGGCGCTTAACCACTGAGCCACACCCCCAGCCCTTTAAAAAAAAAGGGGGGGGGATATTTAGAGACGGGGTCTCACTGAGTTCTTAGGGCCTCCTTAAGTTGCTGAGGCTGGCTTTGAACTTGGGATCCTCCTGCCTCAACCTCTAAGCTGAGCCTCCTGAGCTGCTGGGATTACAGGTATATGCCACCACACCCCTCTGCTCTTGGCCTTTGATGCACCGAAATGAGAGTGGTTCCTGATCCAGGGGTGAGAGGCCCCTGCGGATGGGAGAAGGAGTCAGTATGATCCAGCACTATCTCTGCACCTGGGCCTGTGTGCCTCTGCTAGCCCCTGACCTTGCAGGCAGTTTGTGGACATTACTAGCCCAATTTCATAGACAAGGTAAGTCAGAATCAGAGAGGCATTGGCTTGGCCAAAGTCCTACATCAGGAGGCTAACAAAACTAGAAGAACCCTCACATCCTTTCCCAGGGACCAGCAAGATGGAGGCACAGCTGGGCCAGGTGGGGCCAAGAAATGGACCTCAGCCAAAAGCTGATCAGGATCAAGAGCCTCAGCTAGGCCATCAGGCAGCACAGCCTCTGCCTCCAGTGCCTGGGTGACAGCCACAGTCCCCATTTCCACTGCCGCTGCGGCTCTCTCTCTGCCCGCTCTCAGCTCCCCCCAGAAAGCCCTCCCCAGTTCATCTGCAGCCAGCTTCCACCTTGTGGGCCAGGACCCTCCCATGCTGCCTTCTTCACGCCCCTGCCCTAGCTAAAGCCTTTTTGAGTATCTGATGCCCGCAGCTTCCCCTGTCCAGGAATGTGGGGTCCTCCCTTTGGAAGGCCGAGTGGTGCTAAGAGACAGCACCAGGTCTGGAGCCAGGCCTGACCAGGGTTGGAGTCCCGGCTGCACCTGTTACGACAGTATGATCCACGACAATCACTCTCCTCCTCTAGGTCCCGAATTGCTCAACTGTAACATGAGATTAACAGAAGCATCTTCCTCACAGGGCTGTCTTCGAGACCAGGTGAGGTGATGTTCTTCAAAGGCCACAGCTCAAGGCCTCAACTTATCTGGCGCCTGTTGCTACAGTCACTCTTAGCTACTTGGAGTGTTGATGACGGTAAGGTCCTCTGATCATTCTTTTCCCTGAAACAAGAGATGCTTGATTTTTAAAATAAATTTTATATATATATATATATATTTTTTTTTAAAGCCCTTGAGCCTGGCCTAGACTTGCCAGGGTGTGGCCCCTGCCTCATTTCTTGACTGAAGCTTCCTTTGGGGAATCCTTGCTGCATCTGTGCAGAGCACTCATAATTCCCTGTTGCTTCTCCAGGATTCCTATCCCCACACCCTTGCTTGTGCCATTCCTGATACCTGGCACTCCCTCTCTACATCCTATTTATGCAGATCTAGATCTATAATTCATTCAATATTATTCATTTATTCCTAATAACTGTTTGTTGAGTGTCTAGTCTGTGCCCAGTTCTGTATCAGGCACCTTCATATAAGTTAACCCTTGTGACAGCCTTTCAAGGGAAGGAGAGTGTCTGCATTTTTACAGAGGAGAAAACTGGCCTCAGAGAGGTTGTTGCTTGTCTGTGATGACCCAGCTAGCAGAGGCAGAGTTGGGACCTGGCACTGATCTATTAGCCCCCAGAACCCAGTTCTTTCCTCTTCACCCTCCATGTACCTGGCACAGGGTCAGAAAGCAGGCACCTTCGGGGAAGCAGCCCTCCGTGCCTGGGTGGGAGAGGTAAGTAGAAAGGAAAGGAGACTGGCCAGGTGGGCCAGGCCCAGATTTTGACTGGGTTAGGGAACATGTTCATTCTGCTGGGTGGTGCTAGAGGTGGGAAAGGCAGGCAGGGAACCTCCATAGGAGCTTGCCACAGACAACAGCAGACGTGGACCCAGTTGAAGACAGGAGTCTAGATAGGATGACCCCAGTCTGCCTGAGGAGTCAGTGAAGCCTTGGAATCCTCCCCACCAACTCCAGGCCTTCTTCCAGGCCTGTGTGAGGACAGAGGGGGCTATGAGACCCAGAATGAGAAATGGCTTCTTCCCTCCAGTTCTGGACTGGAGGGAAAGATGGAAGGCCCAGCGCAGGCCCATGCAGGAAGGCTCAGAAGAGATCAGAAACCAGCCCCACCCCAACCTTCTCCTTTAGGAGCCAGAGTTCAGAGTTCTCCTGGGGATAGGTCTGGGGTCTCAGATCTCCCAATTCCAGGCAGAGGCCAGTTCTGGCTAAACACATTGCTGAGAGCAAAGTAGCAGATGTAGCCTGGCAAAGGGACCAGGTGACTCGTTAGACACAGAGATGGAGAGAGGACCAGGGAAGCAGGTGAGAGGAGAGGAGGACCATAGAGCCACAAGGAAGACAGAGACAGGGAGAGATGGAAAGAAATGCACACAGAAAACGAGCCTGAGAAGGCTGAGGAAGAGCTGAAGGCAAACTCATGAGCAGTGAGGGGCGGGACCATTTAGTGAGAGAAGAATGGACTTGTAACTACACATAGAAGGACAGAATGACAAGAGAATGGTCACCAGGGACAGCCAGAAGAAGAGGAAAGCAGTCCCCAGACCATATTAGGAGACTCTGGGTCCAATGCTGTGTGACTCTTTGCTAGACATTCCCCTCTCTGGACCTCAGTAGCCACCCCTGTAACATGGAAGCCCCATGCTTTGGTTCAGGTTCCTAGGTGTCTAGTCAAGGGTGGGACAGAAAAGAGCCTGGGCCTGGGGCTAAGCGTAGATGTGTCAAATTCATGCCTGTGGCTGGCTGTGGTTGTCTACATCAGAGTTCCGTCATGTCCTTAATGACAGTAGATCTGGTCACATCCCTGATGGGTCCCCTGACCACTTTTGCATCTACATGTCTCTCTCTCTCTCTCTCCCTCTGCCCCTGCCCCAGCCCTTCTCAGAGTCCCAGACCCTCCACCATCTGTGCCACCTGTGTTCCCATGTGCAGAAGGCTGAAGGAAGTGAGGTTGGGGCTGTGCGGTTCCCTGTCCTGATTCTGCCCATGGGGGGGTGCCCATGGGGCGGTATGAGGTGCACAGCCAGGTCCCCTCCCTTCTCCAGTCCCTTCCAGCCTTGAGCCTGGTGTTGAATCCGGGCCTGGACTATTCCTGTGACAGCCACCAGGAGCATCTAGAGGACAGATCTGGGTGGGAATGGGAATCTGTCTTCAGAGAAGCTGCAGTCCTGGGTAGGGTGACTCAGCAGAGCCCAGTCACCACCTGCTGACCTCAGGGATCATCTTGGAAGTAAGCCAGCAGAGGCGGGCTATGAGACCCAGAGCACAGGGCTGGGGCCGGGCACAGGTGCTCTAGGAGTCACAGAAAACACCTCACCAAGGGGCTGTGTAAACAAGAGGAAAGACAGCCTCACCTGCAGAGAGGGAGGGCCCACCACTGAGGGAGAACAAGCCGGTGCCACGCCTCCCACAAGGGATGGTTAGGAGCCTCTTGAGGCCCAACTGCCCCAGGCTCTGAACTGCCCCACTCCCTTGGGCTGGCTTTGGACTTTTGCTGATTCGCCCTTCCAGCCATTGCTCAAGTCTCCAGGGTCAGTAATGGCCGCTTAAAATTGACACCAACACTAAAGGCAGCATTGGTGGGGACAGAGCTGGGTGCAGCAGGGACGCACTGTCTGATTAGACCATCAAACCACCCCTATCAGTTGTTAAAGAGCCACGGCCCCAAGCGTCTTGGGCACACCTCTGTGAGCCCAGCTGCCAGCCCCAAAGGAATTCCATGTTCCTTTCTCTACCCAGAGCCAGAGGCCGCCCGATTCTGGGCATCCCCGT
The DNA here is from genome assembly GCF_001458135.2 of Marmota marmota marmota. Lineage (NCBI taxonomy): Eukaryota > Metazoa > Chordata > Mammalia > Rodentia > Sciuridae > Marmota > Marmota marmota. The sequence continues at coordinate 8,845,074 of NW_026000051.1, forward strand.
ACTTCAGTTCACCAACATCCTGAACAGGGAGGCCAGCCTCAGCCATGGAGGCTGCTCACTGACGGGCACCCCCTCCCCGCGGCCCCTCTTCCAAAGCCTGAGCAATCAAGGCTAGCTGCCTCCCTGGGCCGGCGCAAGTACCCGCCTCCTCCCGGCCCCGCTCCTCGGCTGCAAACCCAGCTCATTTGCATGTGGATCGCGCCTGCCACCATGGGTGCTGGGGTCAATTGAAACTCAAGAAAAGAGAAGAAATTTATGCAAAACTGTTGATTGCATTTGTATGTAATGAAATCATCCAATATTCATCTGACTATAGAATCTAATCTGAGAAGAGAACTGAAGGACATGAGTGTCACTGCAAAACCGTAATGAGCCACTGTAGTGATTAAAAAAGCTCTTGAGCCTTCTGAAAATCCAGGCAGAAATAGCGTCTAATCAACTCTGAATACAGGAGGCGAGATTGGGCTGGCGCGCTGCGCACGGCCCGCCGCCGCGCTGGGGGTGCGTGGTAAACCCTGGCGGTCGCGGTCTGTGGGTGCCAATCGCCCGGCCACAATCAGCCGAGTCGTCGGTGCACAAAGCAATCGCCGCCTCTCGCCACGCAGAAGGAACCCAATCACAGCAGCTGTGAAGAGCAGCTTGAGGCTCTCACACCCGCCTTAAAAACCTCCCAAGGCCCCTTCTGTGTTCCTAGCTACAACTGGGAGGATGGGAGGGTTTGAGGATGTGGGACTGACACACCTGGACACATCTGGGACCCAGCCAGCCCCAGGCAGGGAGAGTCAATGTCTCAAAGGAGCCCTGGTTCATCAATGAAATGTCACCGCCTCCCAGAGGCCTTCCCTGATGACACCATCTAAATTCTCACACACATGGATTCTCTAACTCCTCCCCAGGCTGTTTCCTCCGCCATGCTCAGCTCCACCTGGCATCATCTCAGGGATTCATCTGTTTAATGTCTTTCTCTCCCAAACAAACTGTGTGCACGGTGAGGGCAAAGGCCTTGTGATGGTTGGCTCATTGCTTCAGATCATGCAGAACCTGGCGTGGTGCTAAGGATGCTGTCATGGGCATGGGCTAAGATGCTGCCATGTTTGTTAAATAGATACATAAGTTTCATGAACAGCCAAATGTATTTATTCATGCATTCAGCAAATACTTGTTGAGCGTACAGTGTGTACAAGGCTTTGTTCTGGGCACTGAGTATGCTGTGGCAAATTTAGGACAGTCCCTGTCCTCTTGGAGTTCACAGTCTGGGCAGAGAACAGTTATTAAAAATGTTACATATAATCAGAATAGTGCGGTGCTGGGGACATCCAGAGACTGTGTGAATAGACTTCCCAACAAGGAAGTCTGCCAGGAGGCAGTGACAAGCAGTTGGGAGCTAAAGGATGCATAGGAGTTAGCAATAAGGTTGAGAGTGTCCTAGGCAGAGGGAAGGGAATGTGCCAAGTCCCCAGAGTGACAGATGCGTGTGGGGAGCTGAAAGAAACCAGTGTGGTAAGAGCCAGAGAAGGAGAGTTTGGAATGAGAGGGGTCAAACCTTGCCACTTTAGAACTTTGAGATCTTAAGAACTAAGGACTTTGGTCAGGCATGGGGAGGCATGCCTGTAATCCGAGCAGCTTGGGAGGCTGAGGTAGGAGGATTGCAAGTTTGAGATCAGCCTCAGTATCTTAGTGAAGTAAGCAACATAGGGAGACTCTCAAAAAAAAATTTAAAAGGGCTAATAGTAAAGCACCTCTGGTTACACCACCTAGTACAAAAAAAAGGAAAAAAAGAAAGAGAAGAATTGTGAACTTTTTCCTGGGAGTGATAGAGTTTCTGACAGGAGTGTCATGGTTCATTTTGAAGAGCTCACCAAATGGAGAACGGCCAGAGGGTCAGCTAGCAGGGAAGGAGACTGGTTAAGAGGCAATTCAGTTTTCCAAGCAAGGGGGAGCCATTGCACATTTTTGAGTAGGGCCACTCATGGCAACAGGTACGTTTTAAAATGGCTAATCTGACCCAGAGAGATGGAGCAGATGATGGGAAATCAGGTAGGAACCAGAAATCAGTCTGGCGGCCACTTCGTTCAACATTCCAGTCATCCCTGTGGGGAAGCATCCTCTCCACACACTAATTGATGGTTCCCAATCTGCTCTGGGTTTGGACACCCAGTCACCTATCATTAACATGGGTTCTAAGCTAGAGTCAGTTAGTTCTGAGAATCCAAGAGACTGTGGATCACAAGGCTGCTTTTTTTCAGCAAGAACTTTCCAACATCAAAGGGCTCTTGTGAGTCATTTGCTTCTTTAGGCCTTAAATTCATCACAACAAGCAGGGAGGCCGCCTAGATGATCAGTAAGGACCTTCCTTGCTCCCCAAACCCTACAATTTTATGTCCCATGATCACTTAAAGACATTCAAGCCCAGTGACTTAAAAATCTCAGCACGAGGTTGAACCTACTATGGGAGACCCCATTGGGCACCAGGGGAGCAGAAAGCAGCCAGGAAATCTGAGTTCAAGTCTCATCTTGCCACTCACTTTGGTTGTCTATGGACAAGTTCTTGCCCCTCTGTGCCTCACTACCCCCTTTTGTACACCAAGGGACTTGTCTGGAAGTGGGGAGGGCTTAGCTTGCCTGGACCTAAGGCTCACCTGGACCCAACAGGTCAGACCAGAGCTCCACGTCCAATACTTACTGCCCACTGTGACCTTGAGCAAGCCAGCCAGCCTTTCTGTCTGGCCTTCCTCATCTGTAACATGGGGATAATGAGATAGAAACCAGAGGGCTGTTAGCAGAATTAAATAAGGTAACAGCTCAGGGGCTGGGGTGGAGTAAATGCTCTGTAGATAGTGTCTGCCTGGGTAGATGGCCCAGGACTGATGGTCCTTATTTCCTCTCTACAATGACTCCATTTTAAAGCATCTTGGATTTTCTGGTGGCTTGTGGAATTTACCTACAGCTTTAGGTACAAGGATTAAATACTTTTCTGCCCCTTTGGGGTGGGTTTAGGGGACACTGCTGGTCTCTAGCTGGCAGCCTTTTAGCAGTACTGCCACAAACTGCCAGCAAACTAGCCATGGGGTGATTCCCTGGCCACATCAAACATGGCTTCCTCCTTTCTCCCTGAATATTTCTGAATAGCAGCTGCCCATCCATCCCTATTCTAGTAGCCATATTTAGAATTTCAGGAGCCCCACCACCCCACCCTTAGTGGGTTGTATGTGTTGGATCTGAGATGGGGTCAGAGCCTTCCTGGTTTGCTTCCACGGTGGTAGGATGGGAGAACTAGAACTAGAATCAGTCTCAGATACCTCTGTGCAGCTCCCCTGTGCTGGCCGCCCCTGCTCTCAGGGGACTGTCATCTAGTGAAGTAAGACAGTCCCCAAACATCACAAGGGGAACACACAGGGGGGGAAAGTGCTTAGAACCCTGTAAAAAAGACCACATCAGAATGGCTCCAGAAGACTTCCTACAGGAGTTGGCACTTGGCTGGTTTGAAAAAGAGCTACGATATTCTCTCTCTCTCTCTCTCTCTCTCTCTCTCTCTCTCGGAAAAAAAATTTAAAAGTACAGAGGGAAAGAAAATAAGGTAACAATCACTCCTATTTTCATAGTCCCGAATTAACATTATGTCAAGGTGTGTGTGTGGGGGGGAGAGGTGTTTTGCTTTTGCTTTATACTGGGCACTGAACCCAGGGACACTTTACCACTGGGCTACATCTCTAGCCATTTTTATTTTTTGAGACAGGGTCTCTTTCTAAGTTTCCCAGGCCAACCTCCAACTTGCACCTCCCTCAGCCACTTGAGTCACTGGGATTACAGGTGTGGGTCACCACTCCCAGTTATGTCAACTTTTTATATATATATATATATATATATATATATACACATACATACACTTACAAATGTCCACACAAACTTCTACATGATCACCATTATGAATTGAGTAAGTATCCCTCACAATGCCTCCTTTCAAAATGTTACAATGCAAAAATTGAGTCAGAAATAATTTTATAAGAATCATTTTATGTTGTGTTATTATTACTTATATAAATGGAATGATAGAGTCCATAGGAGTGCACTTGCTTTCTGCACTGTCCATATCATTTGAGCTTTGGGGGCTCACTGTCGAAACATATGGCCCTGGCTCAACAATGTACCAAATGAAGGTACCGGGTTTGCTGACCCTCCAAAAGGTGGGATTTACGTCCTCCATGGATAGATGTAATCAAGGGCCAACGTTCTTGGGAGAGGGAGTGGCAGAGGCAAAGGCCAGGGGATAGGAAAGCTGGGAGATGTCTGGGGAGGGTCCAGGACATGTGCAGGGGAGATGGGGGAGGCCCATGGCCAGGCAGGACTCTGCAGCTGGCACACTGGACATCAGAGAGTGTGTGGAAAGGCTCCCCACTCAGAGTTAATGGCATGCCCTCAATAATTCCACTTATCCACTCTGAGTCCTCCCTGGGGAGGCCTCTGTTGCTCTTTCCATTAATTGTCTCATTAATGACCCACCGAAGTCAAGTACCCATTGTTCCCTGGGTCTGGGGCAGCCTCCCTGGCTTTTCCCCCTGGGGATTTGTAAACGTCTTTCCTTCCCGGCTTCCCTTTGGCAGGCATCCTTATCTAGTCCCTGCAGCAGCCAGGGCTAATGCTGTACTTCCTCAGTCCACACCCCGCCCCAGGAGCTGGGGCTGGGCAGAACCCTGCAGCTCTCTCTCCTCTCCTCTGCCTCCTCAGTCTCTGTGTGAGCCTCATTCTGGTTTTCTTTTTCTCTCTCTGGTTTTCTCCCTGGACTTGTTGCCTTCTCTCCACATGTGCTTTGGCTCCCTCTGTCTCTGTCTCCATGTGTCTCAGTGCCTGTCTTTGTAAGTATCTTTCATGGTCTCTCTACACATGACACTGTCTCGTTTTTTTTTTTTTTGGTACTGAGGTTTAACCCAGGGGTGCTTTCCCACTAACCTATATTCCCAGCCCTTTTTAAATTTTTTTTTTTTTTTTTTTAATTTTGAGACAGGGTCTTGCTAGTTTTTGAGGCTGGCCTCGAACCTGTGATCTTCCTGTCTCAGTTTCCTGAGTCCTGAAATTAGAGCATGTAACAATAGGCCTGGCCACACTGTCATCATCTGTTTCTGTCTTTGGACTGCCACCCCCCGCCCCCTCTTGCTGGGTCTCTGTCTCTGGCTGGGGGTCTCTGTGCTTATAGTGTGCACGCCTGTACATGAATGTGTTTCTACTTTTGTCTGATTCTACCTCCGTCTCCCTCCCTCATCCCTGTGTCTGTCTCTGTCTCCCTCCCTCTCTTCTGACTCACCTCCCCCTACCCATCCCTCCTTTCTTGTGGGTCTCTGAACCCTCCTGATTGACTATTGTCCTGTTTCCAACCTCTGCCTCACCACCACTCACTCACCCACAAGGTTCCTGACACCCACACAGGTCAAACCGCCTCCCTGGGTTGCTTCTCTCCCTAGCTACAGCACCAGCTTCCCATGGATGATAGCCTCAGGGACATCAGCACCAGGAGTAGGCGTGAGGTCCCACAGCTCTCAGACTTAGGAATTCAAGCATCTATAAAGTTAAAAAATAAAAATTTTAAATAAATAAATAAATAAAGAGAACCATCAGAAATTGACCAACTCTTCATTTTTCTAAGTGAGGAGTTTTTTTTTTGTTTTTTTGTTTTTTAAGATCACTAACTTCTCATCATTTCATAATGGAAAGAACATTTTAATACCCAAAACAAAAGCAGGAAGAACAAGGTCTAGGAATATACTATAGTCTTTAATATTAATTTTAAATTAAATTTAGACAAAGTCCATAAATTTAATTTTATTAAAACATTTACCACATTGCTTTTATTTTACTAATTTTACCCCATAAGGGTGAAGTTGTCGTCAGGAACCATCAGTTTCTCTGGCTCAGTTGGAAACCACCTATCCTATTCAATCCCCTCCCTGGTACACAGAAAAATGATGTGACCTTTATTGGAGGTAGAAAGAACAAAATTGGGGAAGGATCTGGAAGGTCTTGGTACCCACTCAGCACTGCACAAGGCCCTTTTCCGCCCCACTGGTCTCTAAATTTATAAGACTGCCTAGTGGGGGTCAGACACAAGACTCCCTGGGTTCCCTGGTCCCCTGGATGTCTTTGACCACGTAACTTCTCTAGTGCTTGTGTTCTCATTTGCAAAATGAGCAAAATTACTAGTTTCTAGAGTTACCAACAGTCAAGAGTCTAGTGCTTATTAGACACTATATCTGGAAGGAGGGGACTGTAAAGCAGTATCTTAGAAGAAGGGAAGCTATTTTGGTTGAGGCCAGATCCTGGAAAGAAGAGTGGGAGGGGCAGGTGCTCTGCCAGGCAGGAGCTGCTATACTGGGAGATAAGAGAGGCTCTAGAGCCCAGCAAGGCTGCCTGGGAACTCAGGAGTCCAAGGCAGGTATGGGATTAGGGCAAAGACCGTCCCTGCCTCTCCAGGGATCCCACCCAGCCTGTTCAGGCACTCAGCAAGTCCAGAAGTCAGCATCGTGTCATAGATCATGCCAACCCACCAAGTAGCAGCAAAAGTGACACTTCCTCAAGTAGCATTCCTGGCTACAGATCCAGAACCAGGAGCCTGGGTAGGTGCCAGTGATTGTGGACACCAGGTAGTACCTTCAGCAGCTGTCTGGAAACTCTCAGAGGAAACTTAGGTAGAAGATATGAGCAAGCAGGTGAGAGAACTAGAAAAACTGGGTAACTGATGTAAATGTGACTCCATTTGTCCTCAAGCTCTGGCATGTTCATGAATCAGACTAATATTTCCTCCACATCTGCTCAGTACTAAGCACTGTGCTGGTCAGGGATGTAAAGACTAGAGGAAAAGGAGAATTTCTTGCTAGAAACTTACATCTAGAGGAATCTGCCTCTGAAGTGGGCCTCTGAGCTCAGAGCCCAGGTAAACCCTGCCTGGGTCATGTGCCACATCTGTCCCCTGCTGAGCATCACCAGAAAGGAAAGTAGGAGTGCTTCAAAGGAAAACAGGACAGGTGACTTAATGGATGTGGCAGCAGGGCGTGAGGGAGATGAAGGCAAAAGTGGCTCCCAATATCCTGGTTGGGTACCTGAGTGGGCAGTGACTCTGACCCTGAGAAGGAAACAAGGGCAAGCAGCCAGGCTGTATTCCAGGCAGGGCTAGCTGAGGCTGAGTGTGATGCTTCTGAGGCAAGTGCAGGTCAAGGGAGCAGGAGAAATACCACGATGAGCGAATGAATGAGTTGGTGCAAGGGAGGTCAGAAAACTAAGAGGACTTTGAAGTCTAGATAAGTTTTGCCCATTGGGTGGGGCAGGGATTTAAGGGACACATATTGGATAAAGAAAAAAGCCTAAGGAAAGGCTAGGAGGTGGGAGAGAGGAGTACATCATTTCAGAAAAGCTAATAATTTGATTTAGCTTAGGCACTGGTTGTCAAGGTAGGTGTGAGAAGTACATCACAATTAAAGAGATACATACTGGCCAGAATGCAGATTACAGAAGTCACTGAATGCCAAGGTGAAGAGTTTACATAATTTAGTAGGCAATGGGGAGCTATTGAAGGCTTTTGAGCAGAAGAGTAACATAATGAGAAGTTTCAGGTTGCTCTAATTTAACAGCATATAATAGATTAAAGGAGAGTCTACAAGAATGGAATACAATACAGGGATCATCACTACTTATTTTTCATTCAATGAAAACTGAACTCCTATGCAGAAGTAATCTTTCTCCTTAATATAATCTCTAGTCACTAATCTGCAGAGGGTTGATACTCCAAATCACTTAGTGTTAACACTAAATTATAAAGAAAGGAGTAAATGGCTTCTCTAAAATCAGTATTATCAATGAATGTACATGAGTTTAAGTTACCACTAAAAGGAGTTTCATATATACAGACACTAGAATATTAGTCAGCCTTAAAGAAAAAGAAAGTCTGATTCATGCTACAACATGGATATCTTTTTTTTAAAAAAAAAATTATTTTTTAGATGTAGTTGGACGCACTTTTACTTGTTTGTTTGTTTTTATGTGGTGCTAAGGATCAAATCCAGGGCCTTGCACATACTAGGTGAGCACTCTACTGTGAGCTACAACCCCAGGCCCAACAACATGGATATCTTGAGGACATAATTAATGCTAAATGAAATAAGCCAATCCCAAAAAAGACAAAGTTCTCAGAGTAGTCAAATTCACAGACAGAAGGCAGAATGGTGATGCCAGGAGCTGTAAGAGGAAGAAATGGGGATTAGCATTAACGGGTGATGAGTCTGAGTTTTGCAAGGTGAAAAGTATTCTGGAGGTTGACTTACAACATAAATGTACCTCACACTACTGAACTGTATGCTTAAAAATGGCTAAGACAGTGAATAATATGTGTATTTTACCACGATTAACAATAATAAGAAAAAAGAGTTTCAGAATGGTTCCTAGAACAGAACCCAACTCTAAAAAAGAAACATACCCAAAACATGGTGCATCTGAAAGGCTAAAAATAAAGAAACAGGGAAAGATACACCATGCAATGCAAACAGAAAGCAAGTAAGGGCTATGATCTTGGTATATAATGAGACAGAATTCATACTCAGTGCACAAAATAAAGATATAAGAGTTTGGAGTCTAGCTATGCATCAAAACAACACTTTCATAAAACAGAAATTATAGGAAGAAGAAATAGATATGTTAGTAACAGAAGACTGAAATACATAACTTCTAGTCCAGACTCATCAAAGAGTAAAAAATTCAGATAGAGAAAAACTAAACACTACATATCATATTTCCTGTATGTAGAGAAAAATGTGTACCTCCTAGAAAATATTCCTTTTCAAGAGAACATCATGAAAATTAACCATATATTAGGACAAAGAAAGACTCAATAAGTGGCTTTTCAGGATATGAGCTTTAAAAAAAAAAAAAAAAAACACCTTTATTTTGTTTATTTTTATTTGGTGCTGAGGATTGAACCCAGGGCCTCGCACGTGCTACGTGAGCGCTCTATTGCTGAGCCACAACCCTAGCCCCCAGGATATGAACTTTTATTGATCATAATCTTTTTCTAACTTCACTCACTCAATAGTTTCAATGGAATAAAGGATGTAGAAGCCCACTGAAAACTAAAAAGCACCAACTAAATATTAGTTAGCCATTGTGTCAATACTATCACTGTCATTATTCACTGCTTCATGCTCATTTGCTTACTCCCTGGTTCTCTGACACTTAGAGAACTCTGACAATCAGCAAGGGGAGGCTATGAATACAGACAGCACTTCTTCAGTGCTTACTATGAATTCTGTATGTACAAACACAGATGGCCATTATTTCTGGGTTAAAAAACAAACTTCAGGTACTGTTCTATTTTACTGTATTCTTATTATCATAGCTTTCTAATTGTTTTATAAAGTAAGACTTCTGCTTCTCTTATGTCACCTTCCAGGCACAGAACATTACAATCCATATTTTGAGCAAGCAATCAATGAAGCACTTGGATTAAGGATTCACATCAAAGTTAAATCTGGATTTGAGATTATACTCTAGTACTCACTAACTATGTGATGACTGTAGGCAAGTATTCCCTTTCTGAACTTCAGTTTTCTCATACATAAACAGAGAAAATTGTAGTATCTCTATCAACTAGGGTAAGTTTAAAGGTAGTGACACATGTCAAGGGTCTACATGTAGTCTACAGTAGGTATTCAATATTAGTCTGAGGTTGCAGAAAGAGGAGCACAATTTATCAAATTATCTTAGAATAGGGGTCCTTTTTTAATTAAAAAAGTCTGTGAGTAGAAATATTCTCCAGTGTACTTATTCAATAATACTATAGAGGCAAGAATTATAGTAGATCCCTATTATGAAATACTGTACTGCAAGGAAAGAATGAATTCTGTATGTACAAACACAGATGGCCATTATTTCTGGGTTAAAAACAAACTTCAGAATATGAAAGAGTTCCCCTGGCCTCCTTTTAAAAAATTATTTATGTACAGAGAAAGATCTGGAAGGATATATACCTGATTTTAAAGGGGGGGTAAATCTAGAAAATTGTAAGAAGTCTTGCTTTTAATTTTTTCCCCCATTGTTGATGGACCTTTTTGTATTTATATGTAGTGCTGAAAATCAAACCCAGTGCCTCACACATTCAAGGAAAGCACTCTACCACTGAGCCACAACCCCAGCCCTTATTTTTAATTCTTTATATTGTTTCTTTTATAATTTCACACACACACATACACACACACGAAGGAAAAAAGTGGGGAAAAGCTCTTTGGCCTGTTGTGGGGGGTTGTTTTGATTTGATGGAACTTTAAAAGTTGATGAACTGAACAGAGGAGGTGGTTAATTCTTCTGCCAAATGTGAAAATTTCCAGCGCAGCTTTTACCTTAGAGAGGGAGAATGCAGGAGGGTGGGGGGAAAGACTACTCAAGCATCCTTGTAACTCAGCACATCCTAGCAGGTAGTCTCATTCCTGCCACCACTGCAGCCCTGACACACAGAACAACAGAGAAACTTTGATAAATGTCAACCAAAATGGAGCAATCAGCTGAAAGCCATTTGCTGAGCTATCTGACTGCCCTGGGCTTGAGACTTTCCTTTATTCATTTATCATGATATATGGCTTTGGCCAACATACACACAGGAGAGAAATTGTTGACATGTGGAACCCAAGTACAGAAAATCTTTCATTCTTTCCTCCCTGGTCTGTTCACCAAATAAGTTTTTGTTTATTTAAAGACTACAGAGGATTTGGCTGTTAAGAACCAAATGCCTTTGGAGTGGAGTTACAACATAATTTATCATTTCCTCTGTTTATTAAAAAATCCTGCATCTTTGAAAAGCACATTTGCAGTGAGTTGGGGATTTCGGCCACTCATGAAAGACTGTTGCAAAGCCCCTGTGGCTGTCCCCCAAAGGGGCTCCTTTGCTCTCTTCCTGTTCTTCAATTGATCCTGTGCTAGCCACCAAGGGGTGGTGAAGGAGATGTGAGGACAGGTAAACCCGGCAGGAGATTATGTTAGTTCCTTTCATCTTGGACCTAATCCTGACCTTAAATCCTCACTGGCTATTTCATAGCAGTTCCCACCATGATAAGCAGAGGAAACAGCATAACTTTCTTACCTATAGCAGAGGACCGAGTCTGGAGGAGTCAACTAGTAGAGAGAAGCAAGATGTTGCATCAAAGGAACTCAGCCAGGGTCTGCTGCTGTCCAAGTAGCTCCAATCCCAAGGCAGATGCCTGGCTGAACTAGAACTCCAGCCAAGACACTATAAACAGCAACTTAGCTTGGTGTACTAGCTACCACTCGAACATGGGTCACACCTTGCACATTTTTTTATTCCTGGCACAAAGGACAGTATCTGATAAACAACCAATGCTCACTAAATGCTTGCACAGGCCGCAGGATGCTGTGGTGTCCTCCAGGTGACTGAACACTAGGAGATATGAGAGGGTGGCTTGCCCAGAGAGGCCATGGGAGCTCGGTGTAATACCCCCGCTCCCACAGCTGCCTCTGTGCACCTCTTCATCTGGCTGCTCACCTATGTCCTTCACAATAAACCAGTAAACTCATTTCCCTTAGTTCTATATGCCATCCCAGCCAATTACCTGAATCATGGTCAAGGAGGGGGCTGGAAAACCAGTTTGTAGCACCTGATTTGTGACTGGCATTGAAGTGGGGGCAGTTTTGTGGGGTTGAGCCCTTAACCTGTGGGATGTGATACTGTTTCCAGGTAGATAGGGTCAGAACTGAAGTTCAGTGTAAGACATACGGTTGGTGGCCACTGGAGAACTGCCTGCGTGTTGGGGGAGACCTCACACATCTTTGTCACAGAAGTGATCCACACTTGAGTGTGAGAGAGTAGGAAAAAGCAGTGTTTTCCACTCATTAGTGAGCAGAGCAGGCTTTAGAATCAGGCCTCAATTTGAACCCCAGCTCTGCCACTTGTTAGCTATGTAAATCTGGGCAAGAAACTTTACCTTTGTAAAATGAGACTGACCATAAATAATAAAAATCCTCTACCACCTTCCAGCTCTGTTACTTGAGGAGGATCAGTTGCTTAATATTGTCAAATCTTAGTTTGTTATTTTGTGGGGGAGATTGAACATTGGAGATTGAACCCAGGGATAGGTTACCACTGAGCTATATCCTCAGACATTTTAAATTTTTATTTTGAAACAGGATCTTGCTTACTTGCAGAGGCTGGCCTCAAACTTGCTGCCTTCCTGCCTCAGCCTTCCCAGTAGCTGGGATCACAGGCATATGCCACACAGGCCAGCTCCAGTTTTCTTATTTAAAAGGAGGTAATATACACCTGTTAAGTTTACTATGCATTATAACTATAAAGCTTTAGCTGACTCTAGCTCACAGTGGCTATATTGTGAATGGATGAAAGAAAAAAATAATTGGGGATAGGGATTAACTTAACTTGGCACTCAAAGATGGGCCAAAATAAACCACATGTCTATCAACAACAGGCAGTAGGCCCTGGGGGTGGAGAAGGTATCTAATTACAGTAAAAGTTGAGATTAAGGACAAGAGTAGAAAAAGACAGAAGGACTGTTACATCACAGAAGAAACCAGCATTTATTAGGTAGCTACTATGTGCAATTTATTCACAATTCGAAAATACGAATGCCTTCTATATTCCGGGTATTATGCCAAGTCATAGACTAACTGGCAAAATAATAATAATCATAGTTTGGGTACAAATAAAAGCATTAGATTGAACTGAGAGCCAACAGTGGGGGTTTTAGGTTAGGGGGTAAAGGAAGGATTCCCAGATGACATGATAAGAAAAGTAAACAGGCCTGGCCTGTTGGTGAGGAGTAGAAAAATGATCCAGGCAGAGAATGGAGCATGCATGAAGTTGATCCAGAGGCAAAAGCTGTTCTTGGTTGCTTTAAATATAGGTACTTAGAGATCATCCACCCCAACCAACTATGTCCTTTCCTTTGTAGCTGTTATTCTTTCCGATTTTTTAAAATTTTTTCATTTGGTGGAAATGGGCCTCTAGCAAAGGGGTTCAGTCACAGCAGAAGGCCCACATCAGTCTGAACAGAGTTTAAAATTAGGAACAGGGCTTGATTTACTGTTTGAAAAAGGAGGCTCCTGAGATGAGGAGCAGGCAGTTCAAAGCCTGCTAATGATCCCCATCCCTTGGAGACATCGTGGTCAAGGCAAATGCCCAAGTAAAGACACTCTGCCAGCAGTAGATGTTCTCTGAGGGCTAACCAGGCCAGAAGGCTCAGAGTAGAATGGGGTGAGCAGGGGGAAGGAGGAAGAGAATGAGCAGATCTGAGTATCCCACTGGAAGGCAGAGCCTTCCCTGCACTGACAGCACAGTGACAGACTTCCACGTGGATGGAGATGGGGGTGGGAGGTGCCAATTTGCCCCCATGGGATCCACCAGAAACTGGCTGGTGTGTGGTTGGGCTCTGACAGACTTTCATCCAAGGAGTTCTTTGGTCTTCACTGCCAGATGCCTGTCTAGCTCTGCAACTGTGTCATCGGCCATTTGGCTGATCTGCAAGAACACAAAATGAGATAGCTTTTTAACCAAGGCTGCAGAAAGATAGGGGACAAACATTCCAGAAATATGAAAAGGTTATCTAGGAAAAATTACAGTGATAAAAGTTCACATTAACTGAGTACCAGCCAGCTGTACTAATAACTTCAAATATACATTCTTGTCGATTCCCAACAGTAATCCTGTGAGTCAGATACTATCATTATCCCCATTTTACAAATAAGGAAACTGAAGCAGTTGGATCACTACTTACAGGGTAAAGAGCTAGAAAGCTGCAATGCCAAAATCTAAACCAAGGTAGTCTGACTCCACAGCCTACATTCTTAACTATTATATGAAACAAAGAAGCCAGACTGTCTCTTAATGGGCCTCTAGAATTCTTACACCTCAGCTAGTCTACCAGTTTAGAATGTTTTCAGATGAACTGATAAAAAGAATATTAAGATCCCAAGAGTTAAGCAGAAAAAAAAAAATGCCTTCAAAAAAGATGAAGTACATCTGGTTAACAAACATGGAAAATTTAATAGACACTGAGGAAATGCAAATTAAAACAAGATACAGTTTGGCTATCATAGTTAGCAAAATTTGATGTGTTTTTTAATTACAATATTCAATGCTAGCAAGCTATAGTAAAATGGATAAGCTCATAGATCACTGATAGGAATTTAAATGATGCAAATGTTCCTATCATTTAATCCCTGAATTCTCAACTGGGAAATTATCATATGAACAGGATCTGAAAATTTTTTAAGCTCTAAACACATAGATATTTATCCTGATTTTATTTTTAATAATGAAAAATCAGAAAACCCAAAGTTATGGAATGGAGAAGTAGCTGAATATATACAGTCATTAAAAATGGGTGAGACTGTGGCTGGGGCTGTAGCTCAGTGGCAGAGCACTTGCCTACCATGCATGAGGCACTAGGTTCGATCCTGAGCACCACATAAAAACAAATAAAATAAAGGCATTCTGCCACCTACAACTACAAAAAATAAAACTTAAAAAAAAAAAACCTAAAAATAATTTTTAAAAATTGGGTGAGACCGTCTACTTTTCATGGAGAGAATGCACACAGGTAAAATTCCAGTTTGAATGTTTTATAACAAGTATGGGTACATTTGTAATGAGAACAAAAATGTCTGTTTCAATAATTCAAATAGAGACATACTCATGTTATCCTTCACTTAAAGCAAAATCAAGATTCAAAATTCTCTGTGAATATGTTTTATATATATGTATATTTTATATATATATTTATATGTATATATGTATGTTTTTTATATAGGTCTATGTGTATATATGTCTATGTACATATGAATATATATTAGAATTATAAATATACATATATATTTTATATATCTGAAATAATCTATAAAATATGTAAACAAAAAAAGGCCTAGCCAGGCATGGTGGCACACACCTGTAATTCCCACAGCTTGGGAGGCTGAGACAGGAGGATTGTGAGTTCAAAGCCAGCCTCAGCAACGGTGAAGCACTAAGCAACTCGGGAGACCCTGTCTCTAAATAAAATACAAAATAGGGCTGGGCTGGGGCTCAATGGGTGAATGCTCCTGAGTTCAATTCCTGGTACCAAAAGAAAAAAGGAAAAAAAAAATGGCATATTTTTTAAAAGAAGAAGGAAGCTTACCAAAATATTAACAGTGGTTATCTTTTAGTGATAGGAAGATAGAAATATATTATTCATGTCTCTTATCAATCACATCCCACCTAGCACATCTCAAGTTCTCAGAAAGCATTTAGTAAGTGAATAATTATTAAAGTTTTCTATGCTTTTTCTATGTTTTCCAAATTTTTTGCATTAAGCATATATATATGCCTCTAAGAATAAAAAAAAAAAGCCAGTATGATTTACTAGGTACTAAAGCCTCCCCCTCTGTCTATATGGGACTGAAGGGAAGAAGCTTAGGTGGGAAGCTTTGAGGTAGCAGCATAGTGCCCAGGATCTGTGTGCTAAGCTGTTTGACATTTTGATGTGTGAACCCCAAGCTTTGGTCAGGAATTGGAAACTAAATGTACTAGAAAGAGTAGAAACTAAAAAAGACTTGCAACTGGTCCCATGTAGGGAGGCAGCCATCTCTCACCATAGCAACAGCTGTACATTTTTAAGCTGGAAAAGTAAAGCTCCTGAGGTTGCCAGACACTTTTCTAGACTGAATTTAGAATGGCAGTTTGGTCTCTCCTCACTAAGCCAGTCAAAACCCCTTGAAATGTTTCTGGCCTCTGCAACTGCTTTGCACGAGGTGGAGCACACTGCCAGCAGCACTCCAGCCATAAGCCTCCTCTACAGAAATGGCACTGAGTACAGTTTGGCATAGGGATGGGAAAAAAAAGAAGACACAGCACCCAGGGTAACAATATGACGACATGGAGAGACAATATGCAAGTCATTTTCCCACTCTGAGCCTCAGTTTCCTATCTATCAAATGAGGATGCCAGTCCCTTCCTCAGAGAGTGGTTGTGAAGGTTAAACAAAATCATGAACATATGAGCACATTTAAAACTGGGTATTTTCTGTGCAAATAGTTGTTACTGTGATTTTTACTATCATTTCCTAACTTCTTTTCAAATTAATCAATCAATGGAAATATTTACTAACTTTTTACCATATTATAAGTACAAAGTGTCCTTGGGAACAGTCTACCTGCAGGTTCATCTTTTCCATCTCTATCTGACTTCTTAAAATACTGGTAATCAACACCAACATACAAGAACAGCTTCCACTTACTGAATGTTCACTACATGCCAGATACTACATGTTCACTAGGCTACATTTTCACACACTTTGTTGCACAGAATCCTCACAACATAGGGGATACAATTAAGTCTTTTTAACATATTATGAAGACTTTTTCACCAGCCTGTTGCATAATTGTTCCTACTGTGCCAAAGTTTTTCATCCTCTGTTCCTTCAATTCATGCAATCATCTCACACAACCCCTGTACAGACTGGACAGGCATTATCCCTATTTTACAGAGGATTAAGCAAGGCATAGAACATTAACTGCTCTGCCCCAAAATCACATAAAAAGTCAGTAGTGTGGCCAGGCTAGGAACTCACCCACCCATAATGGTCAGTATGATGCTCCTGCTCCCACTGAGGGGTCTAGGTACCTGGCCTAAGTCCTTCCTCATTCCAGCCTGGCTATGATAGGGTCATTAAAAGTTATCAATCCTAGTACCCTTAAAGTCCCAAGGTTGGGAGAGGAATGACATGGGACAAACAGAGTAAAAATTACCAAGGACAAGCAACCATGAGTCACTTCTAAATATGCTGTATCATTCATTTGGTCTTCACGTCAATCTTTTCAGATGAGCAGATGCTCAGAAAAGTGAAGCCACATTCATGGCACAGAAGTAAAGGAGCTAGGATTTGAATTCTTAATTCTATTTGAATATTTTAATTCTAAAGCAAAAGCCCTTTCATTATCATATGACTTGTAAAGATTATGATATTATCACCAACATCATTGTCTTGAGAATTACTTTTGCACTTAACAAGTTCAGGGAAATAAAAGGCAGGAACAGAGATATGGAAAGAACACAGCACACAGCTCTGGGACAGGCTTGCATACAAGTCATCCTTCTTGAGGCCTGGCTTGGGACCCCCACTGCTCACCAGTCTGGCCTCCCTGCCTGCAGCCCAGTCTGCCAAGAGCCCTCCCCTCCTTCATCCTCACCAGCACCGGGCTTCACTCATTTCAGAGCAGGCTGTTTCTCAGAGAAAGGCAGCAGTGAAAGGATATTGGCTAGAGTCACTGGTGGTTTCTGCCAAGTACTTTAATGTTCAACAGACCCATTTATAGCAAACTGAAGTGAAGGTGAAACAGCAGGCAGGCAGATGTCAGTGTCCTGAGCAGAAAGACCGTGGTCCTTCTTCAGCAGAGCTGGCCAGGGCTGGGGAAGTATGGAGGGGCTGGGGGAGTTTGGGGGTCAGATGCGATGGCTGAGACAGAAACTACAACTGAATCATCGTTTGATTCTAACATAACAAAGATGAAAGAAACAGTGTTTTTATAAAGTTAAAAAAAAATGACCTCAAAAGAATTTTGGAAAAAACTTTAAAAAGAAAACCTCACAGGGGCTGGGGATGTGGCTCAAGCGGTAACGCACTCGCCTGGCATGCACGGGATGCTGGGTTCCATCCTCAGCACCACATACAAATAAATAAAGATGTTGTGTCCACCAAAAAAAATTTGAAAAATATTAAAAAAAAACTCACAAAAAATGAAATAAAAATTGTCCATAATTCTATCATCTGATATATATAAGCTGCCAACTGTTCTATGTATATGTGACTTTTCTTTATAAAAATGGCATCATGTTATATAACTTAAAGTATATTCTAAAAAAATTTCCTGTCTATAAAAATATTTTTACTGTTTTTCTATGCAGATTTCAATGAGTAGCTATAAAACAATTATTTTCCCACTGTCAGAAATTTAGACAGCTATTATACATAATGCATCGAAGAACATCCCTTTAGATAAAAAATTCGCAACAATTTAATTCAGATAAATTCCCAAATTACTAACTGAATTAGAAATGTATGGGTTTTGGTATATGGTGCCATATTATCCTCTAGAAAGGCTATATGAATTTATATTAAAAAAAAATCTTCTCTATATAGTGTAGGAGTAAAAACAATAGTTTCAAGACATCAATATTTTAAGCTCACATTAAAACTTCTAGGTTTGAGTTAGAAAAGGCAAAATTTTAGCACACATATTTTTTAAATCTTAAGTGATTTAGACAGTATATACTAAGAACTTTAAAAATATGTATTTCCTCTACATAGTACTTCCACACTTCGGACATTCTATCCTAAGGAATTATAAAGACTTCTAATGATATGCACTGCAATCTTAAAAAAAAAAAAATTAAAACAAACTAAATGTCCAAAAAGAGGGCTTCAAAAAGTGAATCATGGGTAAAACCTCAAGACAAACTAGCAGCCATTAGAAATGGCCATTTATAATGACAAGGAAATGTTAATGTCTTTAATGCCAAATGGAAAATGAAAAGCTGGATGTAAAATTGTATATACACTATACGTACTCATCATGTTTACAATTACATAGTGTTAAAAACAAACAAACAAAAGGAACAGAAGAATTATTCCAAAATATTAAGAGGAGCCACTTGTGCAATGTGGGCTTGTGATATGCATTTTCCCCCATTTTTGAAAATAGTCTTCTGTACTCTATATTTTCTATAATGAGCAGACATTACTTTGATAATCAGGAATAAAAAAAGTAAACACATAAGTTTTTTAAAACTGTTTATGAAGCAACAATCCACTGCATCCTTGTTTATATGAAACAATAACAAAAAAACCCACACTAAAAACTCAAATTTTGGTGACTTCTGACACGGAAAAAGAACAAAATGAAGCATACACAAGGCTGTCTCCTGAATATTTTCTCCCATCCTTTAATTACGTAATAGCAAGTGAAGTTACCACCAATAACGGTCAGAGCCAACATTAACATGACAGCATCTGTAAGCGGAGTGTGGTGGTGCACAGCTGTGATATCTCAGTGACTTGGGAAACTGAAGCAAGAGGATCGAAAGTTTGAGGTCAGCCTCAGCAACTTAGCTAGGCCCTGCCTCAAAGTGAAAAAAGAGGTGGGGATGTAGCCTGGTGACAGTTCCTCCCTGAGTTCAATCCCCAATACCACACACACACACACACACACACATGCAAAGGATATCTTTATTAAAGATTTTTACAATGGAAAAATGATAAATTTTATAGATCACTGGTATTTTATAGATCACATATACGCTTACAGAGATAGCCTGAAGAACAGCACTAAAATGTTAGTAATGGTCATCTCTTAGTGACAAGACTTCAATGACTTTCTTCATTATTATTATTATTTTTGGGGGGGGCACTGGGGATTAAACCCAGGAGTGCTTAACCACTGAGTCACATCTCCAGCCCTTTTTATTTTCTAATTTGAAACAGGGTTTCACTAAGTTACATAGGCCTCATTAAGTTTCCTTGAGCTTGCAATCCTCCTGACTCAGCTGTCCAAGTCCCGGGGATTACAGGCATGCACCACCACACCCAGCACTTCATTCCTTTTATAATAAACATGTATTACTTAAGTATTAGGAAAACTAATGGAAGTTATTTTTGCTTTGAAAAAAATAATAATAATCAACATAAAGAAGGGAGAGCCAGGCACAGTGGCATCTGCTCTTGCCAAGTAAAGACGCCCTGGAAATTTATTGACTCTGGAAGATTTTTATAAAGCAGACTTGAACCCAGTCCAAGATCTGCAGCCAAGTTCCCTGAGAGCCCAGCCTAGAACAGCTACTACCTAGCTTAACCATGGAAACAAGAGTAACAAATAATGCTTTGAAACTATAAATCACTGAGTTTTGAAGTAGCTGGTCATACAGCATTACTACGGCCACAGGTGACTGCTATGGATGCACAGCCAATGTGGGAAACTATGGTCATGTTAAAATTTAAACTCCTCAACCTGGTCTTCAAGACCTTCCATCTTCTCTACTCACTCCCTAGTCTTAGCCTAGGTTAAAGCCCCACTGATCTATGTGACAAGCCTCTTTTATATCATCATCCCGGTGCACATGCTGTTCTTGTCTCTTTTCTTCTTGTCTCTCACTCTTTTATCCAAGAGCTCCTTTAAGACTTGCTCAAGTGCTACTACTCAGCACACTGACAACGTAAGTACTTACTTCTCAGCAACCAGAAAACCAGAGAAGAGAGCATTAGCAGGTAGGCTCTGAGATCAGCCTGCCTGTCTCTGGATGCCCTTTCTTCCATGTACCAGCAACATGATTGGGCTCGTCACTGAACTTTTCCTCACAGTTCTATAGTGACGAGAATTAATGAAGTAATATAAAGTGTTTAGCAGAGAGCCTAGCACAAGTAAAAAGTCAACAGCATCTTATCCTCTTTTATGGATCCCTCCAAGGCCCAGCATGAGGACAGAGTCTTGGTCAATATTGTCATGTGAATGAAAGGACCAGAGACGTTTGTTTAAACTGTCTTTGCTTCACACATGAATGAATGATTCCTTGGGTTGGAAACATAAACTCCACATCTGTCGGCAACAGTACCTGCTTCTCTATGAGCCTAATGGTATCTTCCGAAGTCTTGTCTTTTGATTTCTTCAGCTTATTCATCGCATTGGTGCGAACCCTCCGTAAAGAGTCCTTGGCCTTGTTGGTGTTCTGTTTGGCCAGTTTCACCAGCATTTCCCTGTGCTCCCTGGTTACTCTGATAAAAGAAAAAACAACAACAACAAAAAATCAACAAAATCATCTAGACATTAGCCTCTAGCAAAGAATTTAATATCATTCAATTAACTCCACAGTCTATAACTTTTACTCTGAACATTGTTGACACATGCCTATGGATATGCTCAAGGTCAAGTATGTTGAGTTAGCTAAGGACAGCCCATAAGAATACTGCTTAAAAGCTCAATTCACAATAGGTAAGCTATGGAATCAACCTAGGTGCCCTTCAACAGATGAATGGATAAAGAAAACATGGTATACATACACAATGGAATATTACTCAGCCATAAAGAAGAATGAAATTATGGCATTTGCCAGTAAATGGATGGTAATGGAGATTATCTTGCCAAGTGAAAATGAGCCAATCTCAAAAAACCAAGGGCCAAATGTTCTTTCTTATATGCAGATGCTAGCACACTATAACTGGGGTGGTGGCAGAAGAAGAGAAGTTCACTGGATTAGACAAAAGGGAATTTTAAATGAAGGGAAGAAGGTGGGAATAGGAAAGACAGTAGAATGAACAGGACATAACTTTCTTATATTCTTATATGAATACATGACCAGTATAACTCCACATCATGTATAACCACAAAAAAATGGGAAGTTATACTCCATGTATGTATGATATGTCAAAATACTGTCATGATAACTAAAAAGAACAAACAAAAAATTTTCAAAAAGAATACTGTTAAAAGTACAAGAGGAAGTCTACACAGACCTGGGGTCAAATTCTGATCATGCTACTAATGAGACACATACATGGTCTCCTTTCCTCAGAGTGCCCATCTAATGTGGATTCAAGGAGTGATGTAAAAAATTAATGAGATGATGCATGTGAATTATTTAGCACTGACCCCGGTACATTTTAAGTGCTCAATTAAACAATCAAAAATGAGCCATAACTCTACCTCCTTCCTGCTAAAGAAAGCAATGCAAATAAGTGATGATGTTATAGAAATAGCAGCATCTCTGATCGCTAAATCATCCAAAACAAGTAGTAACTTCATAATCTTATTAAAACAAATGACTTTCAATTGATTTCAAAACCAAACAATATGTAACACGAGTCACAATGTAACATGGGCGAACCACTATGCCAGTTAACTTCCAAAAAGTACCCAGGAAATGTCTATCACATTATAAATGTTTAATAAATATTAGTTTTTACTTAATATCCTCATCATAACAGCAAAAAGCATACTGAAGGCTGACAATAGGCCACTGAGACAGGCACTTATACACTAATCCTTACAACCACCACAGACAGTTATTAGTTTACATTCAATAATCACAACAACCTAGCAAACTAGCCTAACATGTTTGCCCGGCCTTCCTTTTTCCATTTGTATAAACTGAGTGCCTACCACTTATCAAAACTTTTTTCCATTTTATAAACTGAGTGCTAGGCACTGAGGATATTACCATGAAGATGACAGACCACTGTTTGCTCTTAAGGAGCTGCAATAGGAGTGAAGCAAGCAGTGACATTTACAATGGAGTATGAGCAGTGCTATGGAAAGGGATATGGGGAAGGCCAAGGTGCCACAGGAAAAAACCCACTCAGCTAAATCACCTAGGACTGTCCAAGTTTAGGGAGGGGGCAGTAAGGGAAGATTTTCCTAGAGAAATGATATCTAAACATGATAGTCATTAGGTCCGTTTACCAGTATTATGGTTCTTATCCTTCTGGGCACATAGGAGAAATGCACGTTTTGACCCCTTCCAAAGCTAAGCTACACAGCTTTCAGTCCCTTCTGGACTGACCTACTTGAATGTATTCTCAACATAAAAATGAAATGGCCAATGAAATCTGAGCAGAAATGATGGGTATCACCTCAGGATAGAAGCTTCCAGAAGAAATGCATGCTCTATCACATTTGTTTTCCTTGGCCACAGTACAAGTTGAGATAAGAATTTCCATCAGCTCAGGTCCCAGAATGACCATGACGAACAGCCTCTAGAATGCAGCATGAGCAAAAAATAAACTTCTATTGCTATAAGCCATGGAGATGTTGGGATTGCTTGTTAACGCAGCATAGCTCATTCTGACTAATATACCTTATTAGAATCAAAAAAGTCCAAACTGCCAGTACAGGCAGAGTAAGGGGAGACATGTAGGAGGAGGAAAGAGCATACAAAAAGGCTTGAAGCTGTGAAGCTGTGAACATATTTCATCACAGGAACTGGCTGGAGCACAAGTAACAAAGTAAGGAGTCATAAGAGAAGAGGCTGAGTGGTTAGGGCGGTGGCTCAGTGGTAGAGTACTTGCCTGGCACATCTCAGGCACAGGGTTCAATTCTTAGCACCACATATAAATAAATAAAGATCCACTGACAACTAAAAGAAATAAATAAATATATATATATATATATAAAAAAATTTATATATATATAAATTTTAATTTTTTAATTCACTGAACAAAAATCATGCTGACATGTTTAGGTCTCTTTTTTTGTTCTGCCAAAGCATATGTCAGTGTAAGGAAGGAACAGGAAAAAAAATTATATATATATATATATACTGTCTCTTATACACATCT
>NW_026000051.1:8868451-8900526 GCF_001458135.2 Marmota marmota marmota
TTTTTTTTAAAGAGAGAGAAGAGGCTGGGAAGCCATATCATGGAGGGTCCTTTATAAGGCCATGAACCCCATTTTATAAATAAAGAAAATGAGGTCCAAAGAGTTTACTATCTTATTCAAAGTCAAACTCAGGCTGACCTGTCTCAAAGTCAATGAAGTTCTGAGTATAACAAAATTTCTCTGTCCTGAAATTAACATCACTGGTATTTGCTCCCTGACCCTCAAATCAGTGTGGTTCTTGCTGAGTAAGGATAATCCCACATTCTGGGTACATGTTCAGTGTGGAATAGTGATAAGTAGCTACTGAACATTTAGTGATACCTATCTGATATTTTCTCTGATGAGAAAAAGAATTCAAAGAATTCTAAGAAAGGAAAAGCTCTGAAAATGAAGTGGACAGTTATATTATAAGTAAATTCTTCTGGACTGACCTACTTGAAGGTATTCTCAAAATAAAAATGATTCTGATCACTACCGCTATTAAACCCCTCTATACCAGGTGAGTACTTCTGAATATGTGGTCTCACTGATTCTCACAAAAATTCTTCAGATTGAAGTCTAATACCCCCATTTTCCAATGCGGAAATTGAGGCTCACAGATGTCAAGGGACTTGCCAAGGGGCTTGAGTGACAGAACTGGGATTCAAATTCAAATCTTTCTGGACTGTATTCTTTCCACTACTCCAGGCTGCTTACCCCTTATAATCTATTTCAAATAAATCATGCACTTCTGCTTCCAGACAGAAAGCTTTTCAAAGTCAGTAACATGAATCTTGGGGCTGAAAAGGACAAAACCACCATGTCAGGAGTTTAGGGATTTGGATCAGATCTTGTTACTTTTATGGTTTTTAATTCATTGAACAAAAATCATGCTGACATGTTTAGGTCTCTTTTTTGTTCTGCCAAAGCATATGTCAGTGTAAGGAAGGAACAGGAAAATTAAAACTTGATCCACTGATTCAAAAAACTTAATCCTGCTGAAATCCTAGGAGGGGCATAAAATAAATGCATTTAAGACTGTAAGAAACCTCTTAAACTTCCCTAAAAAGACCTCATTGAAGTATTTCAATCTTGTTTTTCATATATAACTTGAAATAGATATTCCACTGCTTTAGAAAATCTTCTAACCAACTTTACAATACATTGTTATATTTTAAATGGAAAAAAATATTTTTATTAGTGCACTGTAATTATATATATATATATATATATATATATATATATATATATATATATTTTTTTTTAAATATAAATTGGGACCCAAAAATCTTACTAGTAAAAGGTTATATAAAAAAAAAACAAAATCATACGTGATTTGATCTTCTTAAAAACGTATTATTTTGTAGTATCTGTTAATACAAATATGACATTACCACACAATTAACACCAGTTTCTAAATGAGATAGTGTACAATTAGTATTGATATTGTCAAAAACATTTCTGCTTCAGGATACAAATACAGACTCAATCATCTAAAAGATACTAACAGGAAATGGAGAAGGAGGCACAATGAGGAGTGGGGAAAGGGTGAAAGAGGGAAAGAGCAGGGGATGCTGGACACAGGAAGGGCTGAGAGGAAGAAGGCAAATGCATGCCAGTTTGGGGTGCTGAGCTGAAAATACAAGACTAGACATTTAGGGTA
Source organism: Marmota marmota marmota (assembly GCF_001458135.2). NCBI lineage: Eukaryota > Metazoa > Chordata > Mammalia > Rodentia > Sciuridae > Marmota > Marmota marmota. Next base: position 8,870,094 of record NW_026000051.1, read on the forward strand.
ATGGCAATGAACTGGTTTTGAAGATCAATCTCATTTGCAGATCAATCTCAGTTTGCAGATCAATCTCATTCCTCTATTACTCACTCAAAAGTTGACTATCAGGGCTGGGGATATAGCTCAGTTGGTAGAGTGTGTGCCTCGAATGCACAAGGCCCTGGATTCAATCCCCAGCCAAAAAAAAAAAAAAAAAACCTGACTATCTTTGGGCAAGCTACTTAATCTTTCTGAGCCTCAGTTTCCTTGTCTCTAAAATGAAGATTTTAAAGCATGATTGGGAAAAGCAGATATGACATTAAAAATACCACAAACACAGCAATATAAGCCTTGAATAAATGATAGCATTTATAAATGTTTAATCAAACACATTTAATTACTCCCTCATGAAACAATAAGGACACATCTGTTTTAGAAAAGAAACATATTGTATTATGGAAATATTTTAATTTCTTTCCAAAGCAGTGAATAATACATTTCATCATCTACACCTCCCATTCATGGAGTTCTGTGAGTGGGCATGGTGATGGTTGGTGGTAGGGGGTGTACTCCAGGCTTCTGACCTTGGCTGGCTAGTTCTGAGTGCCCACTCAGCATCAGTTACCAAACACTGATTGAGCCCCCTGTGTTCCATGCCAGATTCTGAACCAAGCTGAGGTGCTCCAGAGAGGAAACAGGTCTGGTCCAACTTTTCCAGACTCAGTCATGTGGTAGAAATAGACTTGTCAGTCATTATTTTAAAAGATTTGACCACCTAGGTCAGTAGGATGGACCTTCTATGGGGGAATCATGCAGAAAAAATAATTCTTTTGTTCTGAGATCTGGAAAATGCCTTTGAGATGCACAGTAACTTGTTGCCTGCAGAAGAAAGGAAAGGGCATTTTGGGGAGAAGTATAGAGGACGATGTAATGGTGGGAGGGCAAGTATGAGACTGGAAAGGATACACCAGGGTTGAATTTGTTCTACAGGCCTGGAATTTTCAAATTCTTTAACCACAAAACCCTGGCTTCAAAGAAAAGCAAGGTAGTGGCCCTGTTTGTAAATAAACAATAAAAAGAGACTACTCCAGTTGATGAGCAAAGGGTGCTGTGGGAGGGGCATACTTTATCCCATGGTTTACCCCCACTTCTTGACCTGTCACTTATAGGCTAAGTTACCTTAAGCAAGTTATTTAAACTAAGTAAGCCCTGGTCATCTAATCTAGAAGTAGCAATTAAAAACAAAACAGCACCTCCATTTCAGAGTAATCACAAGACTAAGATGAAATAATATCTGGAAAGCAGCCAGCACCAAACCTGGTGTAAAATGTAAACTGTCCTTTGCTGTTGCTGCTGTTCGGGTTTTGGCAACCCCTCAGGCATCTTCAAATAATAAAGTTTATATTCATGAGACATTTTTATCAACAAGAAATGACAGGACAAAGATCTATGCTTCAGCAAGATGACCTTTTGCAATCTGATGCATAACTGCACATTTCATATACGTTTTGGGATCCAAATCCAGCATGTAGCCTTGAAATTTTCTTTTTTCGGTATTGATTCATTCATTCAACTTTTAGCTTCATTTAACCTGTTAACTGGGCAACTATTCCAGTTACTATGGCAGAAACAAGGGATATAACAGTAAACACATGAGTTTACAGTCTAGCAAGGAAGGCAGCCATTAAACAGACGCATGCATAACTAATCACTATGTTACCCCAGGAAGTAAATGTAGAGATAAAAGTAAGATGATCTTTTAATTAAGATGAGGAAGAGTGGAAAGGATAGTGGTGGAAGATCATTCTCACCAGAGGGAATGGCACGTGGAAAGGCTTTTATTCCCAGGTCAAGAATAAGCAGTAAGAACATACTGCTTCTGAGGGACAGGAAAAAGTCAGTGTGGCTAGAGAACAGAAAGCAGAAAGCAGAGGGTAAAGACGACCCCAAATGAGAAGGCTGGAAAGGCTGGCAAGGGCAATGCTACAGGCCTTCAATGTCATACTGAGTCTCAAATATATACAAACGATGGACTATTATTCAGTCTTAAAGTAATGAGATCCTAATACATGGTAAATGTGGATGAACCCTGAACACTTTATGCTAAGTGAAATAAGATAGATTCAAAAGGATAAATATTGTATGATTCCACTTATACGAGGTTCCTGGAATTGTTAAATTCACAGAGGCAGAAAAAATAGTGGCAACCAAGTCTAGGGGTAGGGGAGAGAGGGAAATGCAGAATTATTTAATGGGTATAGTGTTTCAATATGGCAGGAAGAAAGCAATCTGGAGACTGGCTGTATTGCAAAGTGAATGTATTTAATCCTTCTGAATTGTATACTTCAGAGATAAACAAAATGTTAATTTTTTAGTGTATATTTGAAGATTTTTAAAAATGAAAAAAAAAAAAAGAGTCCTAGTAGATTGTTCCTAGAAAAACAAAAGAAGTGTTTCAAGGGACAAAGAAAACTTGATAAGACCTGGGTTCTGTAGAGACTGCAATGCACAAACCAGAGCTAAGCATGGTTCTTCTAACAACACAGAAGCCCCCAGGCAGGTAGATGGAGAGCCCAGGTTCCACCCTGCAGCGGCTTCTTGGCTCCAAAGCTCCATGATGAAGACAGCAGTCTTTTCTCTGGGGTCAGAGAGCCTGCCAGCATAAGGCAGGGGTTTTGGCTGAACTGGCAGGGTCACACTTTGTTTGCACAAACTTTACCAGGCAGATCTCTCAGTAACATCCTGGAAGGGGGCCCTCCTGCAAAATTTCTGGAGCATGTTCCCATGAACCATAAGCAGAGGGCATGCCCCACGGGTAAGCAGCACAAAAGAGAATCCCACTAACTGAAATGATACTTCCTATTGTTTCAAGGAGAATGGGACACATGTACAAAACCACATGTAAACAGGTAAACCAGTTATAGTGCTGAGAGACGCTCCACTTCAGAAGGATCTCTGGCCACTTAAAGGGGCCCTTAAAGCCAAGAAGACCGAAACTGAAATCCCAGCTCTGCCACTTATTAGCTTCAGAACTCTGAAGAGAATGTATATTACCAGGAGAATGGACATGAGGATTAAATGAAATGAGGGGTGGCAGGGGTCCAGCATATTTCAAGTGCATATGCACTACAAAAGCTCAACACAAGGGGGTTGTACTAATATTACGAAATCTCCAGGACTTGGGGACAACAGGATGTGAGTGGTGAGGAAGAAAATACTCAAAAAGGATTTGGTCACTTGTGCTAGGGCTGTAGAATAGATGGTGAGCGGAAAGGAACAGAAGAGGAACAGATGATAGTAGCAAGCAGTGGGGGTTGTGGGAGTCATGAGTTCTGTGCCAGTGGCTAAGCAGAGGGAAGCAGCACTCCAGGGAATGGCAAATAAAAACACATTTCTGACAGTTCCACTGAGGAGGTTCCTTGCTACCTCCTCACTGGGCTGCTGGGAGACTTCCCCCCAGTAGGAGCGTTGGCCTGCAATCAGTAGCAGACACAGTCCTTGCTTCATTGTTTGCCAGTGGGAGCTGCCCACTGCCCTGGAGCTACTGGCCCTGAAGGAAATGTTTTTGTTTGAGTAGCCCAGCCAGATTTCCGATGCTTCTGGGTGCATCATGCCCACTCCTCCCACTAGCCTGTCTCACATGTATTAATGTCTCATAAAGACATCAGACCAAAGGAAATTATACATTTGGGAAGGACTTCTCCCACAAGCAGTAATTTTAGTTCTCTCCGGGGACAAAACTGGCCACCAGCTTTCAAAGGACTTCTCTGTGACTGAAGCCTGGCTGAACCATCCTGAAATACAGTCCAGAATGACAGAAAGAGAAAGAGCTAAGGTCAAGGATCCCAGCTCCATGTTCGAAGCTGAGTGCCCTTGATTAAATCACTTATCTTTTCCTTCCCTGTCACCCAGAAGGAGGGGAACCCAAGTCCTGGGTCTGTCAAATTTGTATAATACCGTTTACTTAGTCAGATTGTTGTGAGGATTAAACGTTAATAAATATGTTGGCACGTAGTGATGTGCTCGATAAACATTATGTTACTATTTCCTCAACTATCAAATCGAAGTGGGGTTGGGGGATTTAAGATGCTACCTTTATTTCACAGTGTTGTGAGCAAATGAGAGATGATGTTTCAAGAATTTTGAATATGTATGTGCTATACTATTCTAAATTAATAATAATATATAAGTAATAAAATTAATGGTGGGCTGGGGATGTAGCTCAGTGGTGCAAGGCCCTGGGTTGGATCCCGAATACTCCAAATAAATAAATAAATAGAAATGTCTACTAAGAGAGAGCAAAGTACAGTGACTATATGCCCAGGCTATGGAGAAAAACTGTCTGTTCTTCCACTTAACTATGTGATACTGGGTGCAATGAACCTCCTTCCTCTGTGACTCAGTTTCTTCATCTACAAAATAGGGATAATTTCACACTGATCTTAAAAAGACTGCTATAAATATACTAGCTAATACACAAATAGTGCCTGGAACAGCAGTGAGCACATAGTGAACGTTCATATTCACTTACTCCACAAACACTCCATGACTCATACCTATTACATGCTAGGCCCTATTCCAGGGCTAGGAATGACAACACTCCTCCCTCCTCTCAAAGCATTCACATTCTAGTGAAGGGGAGGTAAACAAATAAATATATAAAAATGACAAATAAGTGATATGAAAAAAATAAAGCAAGAGAAGACAATAAGGAGGGATTTTATTATACAATAAGGGCCCCATTTATATCTGCCTCATCATTTGACCCCAATGTCATCTGCATCTCTTCAGTGATAATAATAAAATCTAACATTTGCAAAGCTCTGTCAATGTGCCAAGCTCTGAGCTGAGGCAATCTCCATGCAATACCTCAGTGAATCTTCATAATACTCTTATGACATTAGTGGTATTTCTACATGAATTTCACAGATTAGAAAAAAACGTTGTTTACAGATCAAATAAACTGCCCAGGATCACACAATGACTTCCTGGTGGACCTGACAGTTGAACCCAGTGTGTTCTGTCTCCTAAATTCCAGGCCCTCTGCTATATTTTCTCCATGTTGGGACTGGACAAACATAGCTCCTATTCTTACTAGTGGTAGCAATAAGTACAGCACTGTTCTTAAATATTAAGACCTGCTGAGACAGATAATTCACTGCAACTCTCAAGGTTCTGACATATTCAAGAGCAGTGGGGGAAAAAGAATCTACAGAGGAATGCAATGGACCTACAGCAGTCAATCGCTAGGTACTTACATAATACAAAGGGTAGAGAACACAGAAGAGGCAGGGAAAAGGGAAACATGTCCTTTGTGTGCAGCTTTTGCACAAATATTGGTGGCAACTTTCTCCTCAGCCCAGGTTCCATTCTTTCCTGATTGTACTTCCTTGAGTGTTTCAATCAGCACATGTGTGAGGGGAGGGAGTCCCCGTCCCACACACTTGGAGCCTGTAATAGCAGGAGACGCTTCTGAAACACCACAGGCCAGATGGGAAGCAACACTAAACAGGACTGGGCAGGCATCCTGAACCTGCACGGAGGCTCACTGGATCTAGAAGGTAGAAAACAAATGTACTGAACTAATCTTGAAATGAATGGCCCTGAAAAGCAGCAATTGCAAACAGGCAGTGGGAATGAAAGGGTAGAAAACGCAGCTGTAGTTGTTCAAATGCAGTTTGTGGCTGCCCAAGCCCAAGTCAGATCATCAGGCATTCTTTTATGATTTTCATTTTTCCTTTCAAGATCACTAACGCTATGTGTTTAGCTCACATAAGAAAAAGATATTACCAAAACTTCCTGGAATGTGCAAATTATACACACTACCCTGTAACTAGATCTACAAGGCAATATAGCAGCTAGCACAAGGAGGTCAGAACTAGAAGGAAACAGATGCCAGGTCATCAGCCCACGTAACAATGTGATAACATGGTAAGAACATGGACTCTGGAAACAGACAGGTTCAAGTTTGAATATACACTCCTCCGCTTACTGATCTGTAACCTTGGGAAAGTTACTTAAACTTTCTGATCCCCAGTTTCCACATCATATTATGCTCATCTCAAAAGGATATTTCCAGAAAGCCAAAAAAAAAACAATGAGATTGCTATGAAATGCACACAATATTGTTAATTCAAGAACAAAAGAAAAAGAAAGAAAGATAGTTGTGATACTATAGAAATTTAATCTCATTTATGTAAACTAAATTACAAAGGCTCTTTGACTTATGATGGGTATATATCTGATGCATTCACTGTAAACTGAAAACATCCTAAGTCAAAAATTCATTTCATATAGCTAACCCCTTGAATAACATAACTTAGCAATACAGCATGCTGTAGAATGTGGCCACTTCCCTGACTGCTTTACATGACTGACTGGGAGCTGCTACTCACTGCCAGGATCACAAGAAAGTACTATACTGCATACTGCCCGCCCACAAAAGATCAAAATTCAAAGTGCAGTTTCTATTGACTGCATATTGCTTTCACATCATCATAAAGTCAAAAAACCTTAAATTGAACCATAATAGGTCAACAACCACCTATACATATATATGGGAATACATATATGCATCTTTTAAAATCTAGAAGATACATATTGAACTTAGAAGTGGCTATTTCTGGAAAGAATACTTGGGGAATTGTAAATGAATTTTTTTTTTTATATTTCTGTAGCATCTGAATTTTTGTGATAAGTATGTATAATTTTTGCAATTAGAAAGAGATGAAGGGGCTGGGATTGTGGCTCAGTGGTAGAGCACTCGCCTAGCATATGTGAGGCACTGGGTTCGATCCTCAGCACCACATAAAGATAAATAAATAAAGGTATTGCGTCCATCTACAACTAAAAAATATTTTTTAAAAAATGTTAGAAAACTAGATGCCCTTCAATAGATGAATGGATAAAAAAAATGTAGCATATATATACAATGGAATATTACTCAGCAATAAAAGAGAATAAAATCATGGTATTTGCAGGTAAATGGATGAAGTTAGAGAAGATAATGCTACGTGAAGTTAGCCAATCCCAAATAACCAAATGCCGAATGTTTTCTCTGATATAAGGAGTCTGATTCATAGTGGGATAGGGAGGGGGACCATGGAAGGAATAGATGAACTCTAGATGGGGCAGAGGGGTGGGAGGGGAAGGGAGGAGGCAGGGGGTTGGAAATGATGATGGAATGTGATGGACAGTATTATCCAAAGTACATGTATAAAGACATAAATTGGTGTGAATATACTTTGTATACAACCAGAGATATGAAAAATTGTGTTCTATATGTGGAATAAGAATTGTAGGGGCTGGGGTTGTGGCTCAGTGGTAGAGCGTTCGCCTAGCACACGTGAGGCCCTGGGTTCAATCCTCAGCACCACATAAAAATAAAATAAAGGAATTGTATCCATCTACAACTAAAAAATGTATTTAAAAAAAAAAGAATTGTAATGCATTCCACTGTCATACATATATTTAAAAAGTAATTTAAAAAGTTAGGAAAGGGGCTGGGATTGTGGCTCAGTGGTAGAGGGCTCGCCTAGCACATGTGAGTCCCGGGGTTCGATCCTCAGCACCACGTAAAAATAAATAAAATAAAGATATTGTGTCCAATTGCAACTAAAAAATAAATATTAAAAAAAAGTTAAGAAAGTTTTTTTAAAAAAAGAGAGATAAAAATCATAAACCTAATATGTCCAACAGCCAAAATATATATTAAAAACACTCGTAACTCAATGAACAACCCAATTTAAAAAAAGGCAAAGGACTTGAACAGACATTTTTCTACAGAAAATACAAAGGACCAACAAGCACATGAAAGATGTTCAACATCATTAGCCATTAGGGAAACCATAATGAAATACCCCTTCACATCCATTAGGATAGTAATCATAATAAAAATAACAAGTGTTGGTGAGGAGATGGAGAAAATAGAACCCTCAGATATTGTTGGGAGGAATGTAAAGCATGCAATCCCTGTGAGAAAGTTTGGCAGTTCCTCAAGAAGTTAAGTAGACTTACCATATAACCCAGCAATTCTACTCCCAGGTATACACCTAAGAAAATTAAAACCATGTTCACACAAAAAACTTGTACAATAATATTCACAGCAGTATTATTCACAAAAGCCCTGAAGTAGAAATAACCCAAATGTTTATCAACCGAGGAATGAGTAAATAAAATGTGAGGAATGAATAAATATGAAACCTAAAATTGTGGTGATAGCTGCACACCTCCGTGGACAAACGCCAAAGCTGTCCACTTGCAGTAGGTCAATTAGAGCCCAATAAAGCTGTTGAAAATCTATAGGCCTCTAGCATCCTCCCTGAACACAACTGGGGGGCCACCTGCCTCAGACAGTGAAAGAAATACTCCCAGAAACAGCTAATAATCACCATGCAGAAAAGGCCACAGGATAGTCACTAACAGCAGCAAACATGAGGAGGACAATTTTAAAAACCACATGAATGCTCCTTTATGGACCTCTTTCCTTTCTTCGCTGGTGTGAGACTGCGAATGGCTTTCCCTTGTCTACTCTTGTTCCCTCTCTTCATCTTTCACAGGAGTTTCCTTCAATAAATGTTCATGAAAGCAAATGTGTTTATTATTCCATCTTATAGACAAGAAATTAAGGGTCAGAGAGTTGAAATAACTAGCCTGTAACTAGAAAGTCTTGCATTGATTTTCTTAGAATTTTTCTGACTGGAACCTTGGATCCTCGGGTCATCCATTCTCGCTTTCCCTGGCTGTACAGCAGCTTCCTCTCCCCATATGACTCAGCCTGGGAACCATTCTTCTATGCCAACCCAGCTTGCTCTCCCTGGAAAAATCTGGGCATCATCCATGAGAAACTGCATATTAGCATAGGGTGGAGGAAAAAACAAAGGCGGAATTTAACCTGAAAGAACTATAACTCAAGGCTTTTTAATGTTATCTGGGAAATTACCTGCTCTGATTCTAAGGAGAGTTCTCCTTCCTCCCACCTTGGGAAAAGTCTGGCTTCAGAAAATCAGTCTAGGTATTAGGTCTACCATCCCCAACAGTGCCCCCCAAAAAGAGAGCTGATGATGGCAAAAAGCCAACGACCATGAGGCCTTGGGGAGCAGTTCTATAAGTAGAGAGAGCCAAGGAGAGCCAAGGTCCCTCAACTTCACCACAAGCACGGTAAATCTCACACCACAGGCAGGACTCGGCACAAGGTTTTCTTATTTGGGATATACCTTCCAGGAGGTCTTGATCACCATAATTCATATTCAAAGAACAAAACCAAGTGCTTATTAACAATCAAACTACAACGTTCCTGAGCAACTTAAATTCCAAGATAATTACAACATAATGACTCAACTCCTCCCATCCCTAAAAGTGGAGGGGAAAATAGGGGATAAAATGAACATGGGTTTAGAAGAGGATTTACTGAGTAAGGAAGCAAAAACAGCATTAAGGATGAAAAGAGAAATCAGAAAACACACTTAAAATATCTTTGGTTTTACTCCTAAATAACCAGAAAAAAAAGATGGTTTCTAAGAGCTCCTTAAGCAGGAGAAGAGATGATGAGCACTATAAGATAAAGGGGTTAAATTTTATTAAGTACATATAATATACCTTACATTTGCAGCCTCATATAAAATATCCAATCAGTTTTCATAACCATTGACTAATTATTCCCATTTTACAGATAAAGAGACTTCTGCCTCAAAAAATCATGCAACTTTCCCATGGTTGCTGAAGTGGGAGGTATGCTACTCTGATAGCCCTCCAAGAGAACTGGTTTGACAAATAGGGACAAAATCTGTTCTTCTCTTACCCAACACCTCCTCACATAACCTGCTCTAGCTCAGTAAACGGTAACTTTATCCCTCCAGTTGCTCAGGCCAAACCCTTGGAGTCATCCTTGAGTCCTCTCTAAATTCACATTCAATCCATCAGCTAATCTTGGCAGCTTTTCCTTTAAAACTCATCTAGAATTCAACCATTCTCACCAACCGCCCCATTACAATACTAATTCAGGTCACCATTATCTCTTCTCTGCATTACTGCCATAGCTCCTAACTGGCCCTGTTTTCACCCTTGCTTTCCTACAATACAATTCTCAAAATTTTAACAACCAGAATGGACCTTTCAAAACCTACATCATTACACCCCTGCTCAAAACCCTCCAATGGTTTCCTATTTCATTCCAAACAGAAGCCAAATCCTTATCATGGTCTATTAAGACCTTACATGATTTGGCCACCTCATTCCACTCCTGACTTTATCTCCTATTTGTCTTTCCTCATTCACCCATGCTATGGCCACATGCTATGCTAAACATCCTAGGCAGACTCCCATCTCAGGATATTTGCACTTTCTGCTTTTGTGCCTTGGTGCCAAATGCAGGCCTACTGTGCTCCCCCACACCTTCAGTTCTCTGCTCAATTATCACCTTCCTCTATAGGCTTCATGAACACCCTTCTTAACAGTGAACCCCCACCAGCCCACCCATGGCATCCTTTATTTCCTTTCACTGCTTTATATACCTCCACTGAGAGAAAAACAAGCCGGGTCTCTCTCTCTCTCTCTCTCTCTCTCTCTCTCTCTCTCACACACACACACACACACACACAAATGTTTGTGTGCTACTGACCATCTCCCCAGTAGAAGTTACATAAGGCAAAGGCTTTGTCTGGCTTGTTCACTACTTTATTCTCAGTGTCTAGAACTATGCTGGGCATGTAGTAGATATTCAATAACTATCTGCTGAACACATTTATGAAGTTTTACACTTCAGCATAAATACATTTATATATATATTTTAGATATATTCTATTCTTTAAAAAGTAGACAAGGAGGAGACGTGAGGAACGACCAATAGGCAGACAAGAAATTCTTGGGGTAACTGAATTGTTTCTATATCTTGATTGAGGTAGTAGTTACAAGGACATATATATCTATCAAAACTCCACATCGTGTACACTTGAAATGGGTTCATTTTGTCATATGTAAGTTATTCCTCAACATATTTAGATTTTAATAAGTACCCTGTATCCCCATATTGCCTATCTAACCAAAAAGTGACATACAAATTCACTGTCAGATTATGCTCCCGATTTGAGCTTTGGAAATTATGTTCCACAGAGTTTGGATTATCACATAATTAAAATTTAAAACATCAACTGTTGTCCTTCATTATAAAAACAAGCAAACAAAACAAAAACAAATCACTTTAGAAGTCCATAAATGCAAAAATACAGACTTTGGAATAAACAGACTCAAGTTTGAATCCTGCTCAACTCTACTAACTAAATGAACTTGAGCATATTTGTTTAACCTCTCTTAAGCTTACATTGTTCAGATAGAAAAACAGAGAGTAACATAATGAAGTAAGTTAAATAACAGCACACAGTTTGCACTGAGTACACAGTAAGTTTGCTGGCTATGAGTGATGCCATGCAGTGAGCCAGAGGCACTCAAGTACCAATGAGGCTTCCTAAGTGAGTGATGAGAAGTTTGAGTCTGAGAACCAATGGAGGGATCACTTGGTGTGCTGCAGATGGTCATCTGGCCCTGAAATGTCCATGTCCCTAAGCAACTCACACTGTGCGCAGTGCTGTTGCCAAGTACCCAAGCAATCAAGCAGCAAAAGCAATACCAATTTCTTTCCCAACTGCAGTCTCCCCGCCACCACTTCCCACTCCCAGCAGAAGAGGGAGCCAAGCCTCAGAAGATCACAAAAAGTTACTTGAAAAAAAAAAAAATTAACCAAGAGTTTTCACTATGTATAAATTGCAAACACTATGCAGCCTTTAAAAGGAGTGAGGAAGAAGTCTCATCAGAGAGAACAACAACATATTAAATTCCTTTTTAAAAATGTACATAACAGTATGTAGAGTATATTCCCATATCATTGCAAGAAAAATGGAGGAGGTAAAGACACGTGCTTGACTACACACAGAAAAAAGTCTAGAAAATCAAGATGGCAAAAGTGATTCCCTCTGAAGAACAGGATGGAGGGTTTTTTTGTTTGTTTGTTTTTAATTCTACTTAAAATAAAATGAACATAGACCCTGATGAAAAAAGAGGACAATAAAGGAAGGCTGCAACCTCAGGGGGCAATGAGCCAATCATACAAGCAGTTTTGTCTCTTGGGTCAATTCGTGATTGCCTTATAGCATTTATTTAAAGCCAAAAATGAACCCAGTGATCTCAAACCAAAGCAATCTGGTAAAGCAATGAGTAAGGGAATGTGTTTATTTATTTCTGTCTGTTTGGTGCGGCATAATGAAGACATGAATAAGGTGGAGGCAGAAATCTGCTCTGATCAAAACCAACTATTGCTCAGTACTTCTCAGGACCCCAAACAGGTCACAAGAACAGGAAGAAAGACAGTAACAAAGACTCCAGTTCTAATCTTGCTTCTGCCACTTACAGCTATCTGACCTGGGGCATTAACATCTGTGAGCTACAAATCTCTAATCAAAGGAGCTTCAGAATGGCCATGAATGAGCTTCAGAATGGATCCCTCACCCCACAGTATTGAGACAATCTGGGGACAAACTGTAAAGCGGTCGTCTCAGCACCTCCAGGTGCTACATATCTAGAGAGGATGGTTAATAAGTGGAACCCAAAATGTGATTACAGAAATAGAAAAGTAGAAGAAACTATTTCATCAAGTCTCATTTAATGGAAATGTTCAAAGATTTGATCCAGTTTACCGACTTACCTAAATAAAAGAAGAAAAGAAAAACAGAGAAGAAAAACAAAGCTTACACACCGTCCATGGGGAAGGAAATAAACAGCCCACAGTCTCTAGGACTAACAGTATTTTACCAAAAGACAGAGCCTCAATAAAAACTTACAGCCACAAAGAGCTGATCCTCAGAGGCTACAAAAACAGGACTTGGTGATAAGGACCACTCAGATTCCAAGTCTGACCTGTTATTGATTAAGGATTTATCTTCTACCTATTCCCCAAAAAAGATCAGACACAGATATTCAGTAGACTCATTTAAATAAGAATATGAGAATCAGAGGAGTATAATGAAGATGAGGCAGTAGCTGGGATCTGCTGCAACCGAAAATAAAATTCAGTTCTGGGCAACCAGCTTAAGGCAAAAAAGCAAACTTGCAGATGATCATTAGGCAGAGGGAGACTCGTGATCAACCAGGAAAGGCAAATTTCTTAGAACTAATCTTGAAATCTTATGATCAGAATCTGATTCTGAGGATTTATGCTTCTTATTCCCTATCCCTTCTTTAACTCCTAAGTTAAGCTTTGGTGATTTTCCTTCTCACAACTTTGCCAATTACAAACTGCATGACCCAGAGTCAATGCTTCACCTCTCTAAATCTCAATTTTCTCAACCCTAAATAGAGTTAGCATATATTCTCTATATGCTAACCCTATTTGAGAAAGAAAATGAAGGACACAGCATCATTCTCCAACATTAACTGGATGCTTACTAAGCATCAAAAGCTTCATGTACATTATCACACTGAAAGCTCCCAAAACTATATAAAGCAAATCCATTAATTTTTATTTTATAGATAAACTGTGAAATTCTAAGAGGCAAAGACAGTTGCCACTTTCACTCAGGTAAAAAGCAGAAGAGGTGAAACTCAATTTCATGTTTATGTGACGCCAAGGCATAATTTAACCAGTATACTTTTCTGCTTCCCTGTATATGTCAAGTACCTAAAAGGTCTTGGCAGAGTGTAGGTGCTCAACATATTAGTTTCGTGCCTCGCTCATTTCTCTTCTTCTAAAATTACATATAAACAGAAATTAAGTTTATAAAATAAGATTATTGGGCTGGGACTTAGCTCAGTGGTAGAGCATTTTCCTAGCATGTGTGAGGCACTGAGTTCGATCTTCAGTACCACATAAAAATAGATAAAATGAAGAAGGTATTCTGTCCATCCACAACTAAAAAAAATTTAAAAATTCAAAAAATCTTATTAGCATCTTATAGTTTGGTAGTTTAAAGAAATCATACTACTTTATTTTCTCTATTGATCTCTAACCATCATTGTGCACTATATCAACTACTTCACAAATAAGGAACTAAAAGGCAGCAAGCTGCTAGGTGATGTGGCCAGAGACATATGGAAGTCACTGCCAAAACCTAATAAAAACCTCGGTCCTCTTACTTCTAAAATCAACTTTTTCCCCTCACATGTCACAGCCACTATAATAAAGAACAGATCATTCATTTTTTTATCTGGAAAAGTACCAAACACATAATTCAGTATGGGGCCTCATGACCCTACCACCTTGTCAAAGGGAACAAAGTATATAAAAAATGAGGTTTGCAGGAGCAGACGGTTTTGGTCCATCAACTTTCTCTTGGATTACACCCATTAACCAAAATAAAATAATGTAAAAAATAATGTAACAGATCCCCATGTCTTTGGAAATTCACCTTAAACTCACTGATCCTTCAAACTTATGTACAACCCACGAAGGGCAATTGTTAACTCCTTTGGGGCTGCAAAGGTACATTATGTCAACCCAGTCTTTGAAAGAAAAATACGACATGTGATTGAGCTACCCTAAAAGAATCCAACTCAGCAATGAATATCTGGCAACACAAATTCATAGCATCACAGAAGGGAACTGGCAGAACTGAGAAAGACCCTTTCACATGGTATATGAGGAAACCGAGTCTCAGGGAAGTAAAGTGACTTGTCCAAGATTTCACAGACAGTAGAATAAGAACTAGAAAATTAAACTGATGACTACAATGTACATCACTTGTAAATCTTGGGTAATCCAAGAATACCCTTAGAACTTTCCAGAATTACTCATCCACATAGAGAGTAAAAGAGAAACTCAGGATTCAAATCCTGACTGCCATTTATTGGCCATATGATCTTAGACAGTCCTTTAGTTTTTCTGAGCTTCAGTTCTGTCTATAAACTGGGTCACAGTAAGTTTCACAAGTAAGCTGGAGGTAATATAAACGAGAGGCCTGGCACACAACGTGTGAGAAGGAGAACATCAAGTTCGTATATTCCCAGCAGAGTTAGGTACCCACTCTATGAAGGCTCACTGAACAAATCACCAAGAAAACAGGTATTGGACTTGAAACAGGTCGATATATAGCTTTTAAATACCAGGTTATATTGCTTTCAATTTGCATGATTTCAAAGCTGAGTGTTGATTCAGCCTTATAGAGTACTGAGAATATAAGAAAACAAAATAGCCATTTTCTGGCCATAACACATGAAAGTTCAGCAGGAACATTTCTGGTCTCTCAACACTGGGATTAATTCTTGTTGCTATAATGAAGCTTTGGAATTACCTAAAATTAGACTTAGGTCTCAGCTCTAGTATGAGCTAAATGGCTTCAAAGATTACCACTTTACCTCTCTGAGCCTAAATTTCCATAGCTGGAGGAAAAAAACCTACTTTACAGGAATTATATGATAAATGAGGCAAAATACCATATTTCACTGCATAATTGTTGCAGGTTTGTTTTATGCCCATTTTTTTTTTTTTTTTTGCAAAAAAGTAGGATGTGACCATTATGTGAAGCTTTAAAAAAAAAATTGTGCCGATATTACTTTAAAATCCTTTAAACTGTCTTTGATGAAAGATTAAGATGCACAGAACACTTGTGAATATATGCTAACACAGTGGCGACAATTATGCAGTGAAATATATAAAAGAACACAGGATGATGTGTAGCTCAGAAGGAAATCTGACTAGAGTTACACTTCATTTCCCTTTTAGTTCTCTGGAAGCTTCATTCACTCATTTGCTTTACATTCATTCAAATGTCACTTCCTTCCCAACCCTCTCCATCTATAACAAAGCCCCTTAATAGATCTTATTACCTTCTCTGTTTTTCTTCATGGTCCTAATGATTACTTGACATTACATTATGCATTTATTTTTCTGTGCATTGTGCCTATTCAACCATCAGGTAAGCAGGAACCTTTTGTTTCAACAACTAGGAAAGTTCCTAGCATGAAGTTAGAGCTTAAAAAAATACTGTTGAATTACTGAACAAATAATTTAATAAGTATGTGAGGCACCATGTAGAAAGGGCACTTAAATCTGCTATGGAATCTGACACTATATGTCACCTGGACTGTTGCAGCTGCCTCTAACTGTTCTGTCTTACTGTCCCTTACATTCCATTTGTTATCCAGTAGCCAGACAGACCCTCACAAATCCACATCAGATCAATCCTTTGATTCAATCCCTCCAGTGGCTTTCCATCACAACTGGAATAAAGTCCTAACTCCGTTCCATAGCCAATCAAGCCTAGACCATCAGCTCTCCCGACTAGTCAACCTCTTCTCTTAACACTCTCCGGAGTATCAGATATACTAGCTTTTCTCTTTCTTGAATATGCCAAGATATTGTCTTAAATTTTTTTTTTTTTTTTAGTTGTAGATGAACACAATACCTTTATTTTATTTATTTATTTTTATATGGTGCTGAGGATCGAATCCAGTGCCTCACATGTGCTAGGCAAGTGCTCTACCACTGAGCCACAACCCCAACCACTTTTTTAATTTATAAATAAACATACATTTTTATTCATTTAAAACTTTAAGTACTATATATTTGTAATTAACAATATTCTGTTCTTATATCTAAAATTCTTCACCTAGCAAAGACAATGTAAAAATAGCTCTTCGAGGAATATGAATTAGAGATTATAAGTGTCAAGGCCTTTAAGGCCTTTGTGCTTGCTGTTCACTCTGTCTGGAAGGCTTTTTCCCTAGGCTGATGGTGTTCTTCCTCAACATTTAGCTCTCAGCAGAAATGTTACCTCCTAGCCAGCCATGGTGGCACATGTCTGTAATCCCAGCAACTCAGGAGGTTGAGGGAGGAGGACTGTAAGTTCAAGGCCAGCCTTGGTAACTTAGTAAGACCCTAAGCAACTTAGTGAAACCCTGTCTCAAAAAATAAAAAAGGCTGGGGATGTGGCTCAGTGGTTAAGTACCCCGGGTTCAATCCCCAGTTACCGCCCCGCCACCAAAAAAAAAAGTAGGTTACCTCCTTCTAGAGTCCTCCCAGGTGAAAGCTGCCCCAACCACTATCACCCTCATCAAGTCACTCTCTGTTGGATACCAACAGCATTTCATCACCTGGAAATGACTTTATCTATTTATCTGTCCTAAGTTTCTAACCAGAATTTAAACTACATGGGGACAGATATTTCTCAAGCTTACTGACTGCTTCACACTCAAGCATCTAGCACTAAATAAGCACTCAAAAAATAATTCTGAATCAGTAAAGTGGATCTGAAAAGATGTTTGCTAGGATGAAAGGTGTAGGTAAGGTATGCTATTGGCCTAACAGTATAGTAGGGCACTGGTTTCCTTCTAAGGGATGATCACCCCCATTTCATTGAATTTCACTGAATTTCAGCCACACTTACATGGGAATGGGTACCCGAATTAGTGTCCCTTCCAATTCTGGGTTCAGATTCATTCCACTTTCTCTTATAGCCTTGATAGCTGCAGCTGTACACTGAAAACCAGATCAAAAGGTAAACAGAATTAGTAAATAATTATTACCAGATGCAAGCCCTCTGCCGATAACTGGCAACCCATCTTGGCAGAACATGGAAACATTTAGTTCTGTTACCAGTAAGATCAGGAAGTTACATTGGTGTAGAGTGCTTTGATCAAGCTGAATAGCAAACTATGTCCACTCCTGGTACCAGTGTACTGTGGAAGGAAAAAAAGAAAGAGAAGAAAAAAATAAAAGGAAAACACAGCTCTGCTTCTTTGAAAAGATTTCAATGGTTTGAGGCAACACAGATCAAAACCACAATAAATCCTCAAGGGAGGAGGGCTGGTCTGTGCAAAGATTGGTGTAAAGACAGATGAAAGATTTCATACGTTAAAATTCCAGTTGACATTTTACACTCAAAATATACCAGTGCCGATTTGGAAGGGGTAAATAAATTTAACTCATTCGCATCTACAGTCATACCAAATTTATTCATGTTTTGAATGACAATGAATCTTAGCTAGTGTGTGCTCCAGAAAAGGTAGTATGGTACAATCACTGAAATAATGAGCTCTGGTGTCAGAAAGATCTTAGTTCAATATCCCCAACCTCTACCCACTCTGATAACCACATGACCCTGAGCAATAAGCTTACCCTCTTTGAGTTGTCATTTCATAATCTGAGAAAATACGACATATAAACCTCAGAGTAGTTAGATAACATGAGCAATGCATGTTGCTCTGTGCCTGATACAAAGTAACACCCACTTAAGGGCAGATATTATATAAATGTTATATACACTTATTAAAAATGCATTAAGCTGGGCATGATTGTTTATGCCTATAATCTCAGCTACTTGTGAAGCGGTGATAGGATAATGGCAAGTTTAAAGCCAGAGTGGGCAACTCATCAAGACCCCATCTCAAAATATAAAATAAAAAGGGCTGAGATGTGGTTCAGAAGCAAGTTCTAGGGGGGGGAAAAATCCATAAAACCCCCAAACAAGGCTGAGTTAATGCCATCATCTAGCTAATGCACACCCCCTTCTCCACATCTTTTAGGGGCTTCTTCAGGTTTGCCCTGAAGTGCTAGTTGGCATACTAGATACTGATTTCCTGAAGTGCCCCACCTCATACTCAAACATTATAACTATACCTGGTATTCAATTCTAAAGGATAACAAGAAAACAGTGTAAGAGAGAGATACTGCCTTTGGCATGTCAATGTGGAATTCATAAAAACAAAGTGTCTGACATTTTCAAAAAAATTTTGGGTTTGATGAGAGCCAATCCACATCATTGGGTTTACAGGTTAATTCTTGACTTTTGAGTTCCTTCCTAGACTTTGCGGTTTAAACGAATACTTTATTTTTTTAGGTGGTTTGTTGTTTTCATTTTGGAAGATATGCCTCTTAAAAAGCTCACCCATTTCATTTTTGTTGTTGCTACTGAGAAGAGGTCTTGCTATATTGCCCATGCTATTCTCAAACTCAAGTGATCCTCCTGCCTCAGCCTCCCAAGTGGCTGGGACTATAGGCAAATGCCTGGTTTCATTTCATTTTTATTTTATGTATGTATGTATGTTCATTCCGCAGTGACAGGAATTGAACCCAGGGCTTTGTGTACACTAGGCAAGCACTCTATCAGAGCTACACCCCCAGTCTTTCATTTAATTTTTAAATGACCTTAATTTGACACTATACAGTTATTACCACAAGATCAAGAAGACAAACCAGAACTTCCACATATAAATGGATGAATTATCCCCTAAGGAGGCTGTACATGGAGTCTAAGTGTATACAATGTAAGTATACAAAGAATCTAAGTGTGGCCACTGATTAAAACAGTTAATTCCTAAAATGATGCCTTTAACCACAGATAATAATAGTTGGAAGGGAATCTCTGACCTAACCAAGCACAACCTGTTCATTATGTATTCAGAGACCTGCAAGGTATGGTCAAATCCCTAAGCACAGACATGGTCTTCCCTGAGAGTCCAAGAAAGATGGAAGACCCGATCTATCATACTTCTAGTTACTGGCAGAGTTAAGAGGAGACTAAACAGAGGTTCTTCCAATGATATTACTTTGTCTATTTTTTTTTTCCAGAACCCCAAGCTCAATGTATGCAATAATATGACACAGGAAGGTAAATATAAGTTAACTGGGCAAAGAAATGAACTTAATTTTCCTTTGCAAGAGAACAGCTATCTCCCTTACTAAAATTAAATATTTCTAAAGTTAATAAAGAATCTCCACATTAAAGGGGGAATATCCTGATCTCAAATCTCCCATTCTTCTTCCGAAGCTTCTCAGTGCATGACATAATCTACTGTTGTGACATCCCAGCATCTCCCCCTTCTCAGAGCCTGGCCCAAGTAACTCTATACAAACCTCCCCCTGTAGTATAAGAGCACCCGCTACTAACACCAAGATAGGTAGGAACTATGCCTTGATATTTACATTTTTCAGTATAAAGCACAATGCCAGGTACCTGTGCCCAGTAAAAGCTGCTGAATGAATACATTAATGATCTGGTTAAATCTATTTTTAAAACTTATCTCCTTACTTTATTTAATGTACACATCCCCTGAAAACCTCATTTTATACTTTAGCTTCTTCTGTGTATTTCCATATGAGAAAAAAATGCTACTCATTGAGGTCATTTTACAAAGAAACCTACTGAAAAAGGAATTCTTTTTTTTTTTTTTTTTGGAATTCTTCAAGTATATTCTAGATTATATATTTTATATTTTGCATTGACATAGAATGCAGAATCTCAGGGAATTAAGAGTCATTTTCCCAGCATGACGTTTGAACTACCCATGGTTTAAAGTAAAAAGGCATACATTTTTATAGAATTTTCACCTCTTATCTTTCATCCCCTCACTAAAGGAAGATGCAGTACTCCAAGGCAAACTGGTTGCTCTCAAATGGCAACACTAATCAACTGGCTATGGCGGCTTGGAGTATGATGTCAACAAACATCAGGAAAAGTACGGTGATCAGTTAGCAAGGTCTGTCATCACTAATCTTAAGCTTATCTATACTACAGGACAAAAGATGACAAAACTTCTATAGACAGGTGAACAAATCCTTGAGAAGCTGGACTCAAGTCAACTCTGTTAGTGCCATGGCAATTACTGGCCTTCCATCTTCTTTATATCCCAATAGGTCCCTAGAATGTTAGGTATATGAAAATATAAACTCAGTCTGTCTTAATCATCAATGAATTCCCAGCACCTCTAATCACATATATGGACTCCAAAAATATGCACTGAATTGAGTGAATGAATGAATCTTGAAAGGAGCACAGACTTTCATGTCAAACACAGCTATATTCAAATACTGGCCTATCACAACGGTGTAAAACTAGGGGAGATATTTTACTTCTCTGAGCCTGCATTTCCTCAACTATAAAATGACATAATACTAATTTTACTGTTCCTCATGTGAAACTAAACATGAGAATGTGGTTGGCAACACAGGAGACACCCAATGCACACTGGCTCTCTTTTCTCCATAAGAGTAATAATGGAGCCTGCAGAATTTTTTCTATTATTTCTATTAGTTCAAATACACACTGGGAAATGGGAAATGACTCTTACTTTTTTGATATTTTGCATTATTATTTTTCCGTTGTTTTATTTGAATGATGCTGTAGTTTTTATTTACTTCTTTCCTTTCCCATCATTAACTCCAGTTTCAAGCAAGTTTATGGAAGGGAGGAGCCATGTGTATCATTTATCAAGCTGGACACGTGTTAAACAAATGCAACACAGTTTTCTGTCTTCAATGCATTTGAAAAGATTACACATGTAAATCTGCATCATGTCACCACAGGATGACACAGAAACACTCAGGTTTGAAAAAAAAGCCAACTACATGTGAAGTAGAAAGAAATTATATAAACACAGAGAGGATTAGCTCAGCATTTTGAAGCTATGAACCTGAGTACTCTACAGACAGCTTCTACGCTGGAGGAAGGAAATGTTTAGTTAGAGCTATTTGTTTAATATATACACCAGATGAGATAAAGGAATTCAAAAGACAATGCAACTTATACTTCCTCACTTTGTCCCTATAAATGAATATTTCTACTGATCTGCTTGTTAAGCTTTTTTTCAAAACCCAGGGAATTTCAACTTAGGAGAATTGCAAAGATGCTTTGGTTGAAAAATGAAGATATACTTCAACTTCCTAAGAAAAAATTAAGCTGTTAATATCTCTTTCTGCCTCATAAGATGCTCTGGTGGCCAATCCAGTGCTTCTTCTGTCAATGCCATTTGCTATTTAAAAACAGAAGTGGCTGGCCCTGTAAAACAATCTGCCTGATGAGGTCTTCAAGCTGTGTAATTAGGAGGCTATTCCCTAAATTGTTCTGCAGTGCCTATGGGATTAGATGAACAAGGCAGAGAGGCACAGTGGTTCGGAGGGGGCCAGTAAGGACAAAGAGTTGACAATTTTCTTTTTGCCCACTTCTCTGCTCCTTAGAAACACCAGGAATAAGATTTTCCCTTCCATCAGCCTAATAGTATTCATCCACTCAAGGAAAGTTTACTGAGCACTTATTATGTGCCAAGCACTGTGTTTGGTGCTGGACACAATGAATATGTTAGATATGATTCCTACATTCCAAGCTTACAATCTCATAAAAGTGCTATGGGGAATTTGGGGGATAAGCATGTAAATATATGTATGAGCTTTTTTTTTTTTTTTTTTTTTTGTACCAAGGATTAAACCCAGGGGAATTTAACCACTGAGCCACATCCCCAGCCCTTTGCTTTTTATGTTTTAGTTTGAGACAGGGCTCACTAAGTTGCTGAGGCTGAATTTGAACCTGTGACCCTCCTGCCTCAGCCTCCTGAGCTTCTGGGATTACAGGCATGTGCCACTGCACTCAGTTATGTATAACTATTAATAGTGATATCTGCAATAAAAACAACAATAACAATAACAACAACAAAATGTGCTGTATAAGAGAGTTAAATGTGAAAGAACAATTTAGATTGCACACATTAGGAAAGTCTTTCCTATAAAAGTGACATTAATGTTATTACTAATGTCTATTCCAACAGAGACCAGAGAGGGACCCTTTCAGCAAGGCTATCTTACCTCTGGGAAGCTGGCCATATTCACCAAAATCAACTGTGGCGACTTCATGGAGATCTGGCTGATCTGGTTTAAAGCAAGCTTCCCATCAGCAGTTACCACAGTAATATGATCAAGGGATCCTAAAAGAAAAATTATAGGGTTTTAGAATTCTGCAGAACTTTAGAAACTCCACATCTAATTCTCTATCTAATCCAGATTCAATAAACATTTAGGGATCCGTTATCAGTGTGACTCATAGAAGCAGCAGTGTCATGTGATATAAAGCTTGAAATGATACAATTTGGTTAAATTCCTTTCTGGCAACTAGGGGGACAACCATTCTGGTTCACCTGAACCCCAGGGGTTTCTTGCAACACAGAACTTTCAGAACTAAAACCACTAAGAACTGTTTCCCTTCCAGCAACTATGCCATTTAATAGCTATAAAACCTCTGGCAAATAAGGGAAAAATGAAATTATAGCATTTGCAGGAAAATGGGTAGAACTAGAGACCATCATGTTAAGCGAAATAAGTCAAACTCAAAAAGTCAAGGGTCATATGTTTTCTCTCATGTGCAGAAGCTGGAGAGGAAAAAGGAAAACAAAAGTCGAGGTACTCTCCTAAAAATCAAAATAAGACCAATAGAGGAAAGGAGCCAAGGAGTTGGGGGAGGGTGAGATAAGTGCTGGGGAGTAATTTGATCAAATTATATTGTTACATTGTTTCTACAAATGAATATGTAACAACAAATCCCATCAATACGTACAACTATAATGTACCAATACAAAAGATTTTTAAAAATCCTTGGCAGGTCACTAATTTTATCTGCACCGTGGTTTCCAGCTCAGTTTAAAAGAACAAAAAAACACCTTACAGAATTAAAGTGAGTACTGTAGCTAATGGATTGTAGCTAAATATGCACAACCAAGTATCTAACAAATACCCAAGAATTAGCATTAAAAAGGTTACAGGTTACCCTGTAACATTGTATTGCTACCTCACCTTTTCAGATGAGAAAATGGAGATTTGAGAAGGATAAATGGACCAACAGAACAAAAGGAAAAAAAAAATCAAGAACCAAGACTCACACTCGGTTGTGCTTAATTTTGATTTTGATCAAGGTTCTTATAAAAGTAGAACTCAAATCTGGGTGTGAATCAGAATCACCAGAGTCTTTTAATTTAGATTCTTTGACCCTACCCCAGAGATCCTGATTATGCAGAGACTTAGGAATTTGTGATTTAGGGGGAGTCTGAATTTTTTAACTTCATCACATGATTCTGACACACAGCCAGGTTTACAACCATTCCCTTATGCCACTCTTAATATTGGTGCCCATATCCCCTTTAGAAGCAAGCCTATTTGAAAATAAACAAACAAAAACTCTATTAATACTTCATTATTATCCTGGATCTGATCTTTATCTCCCTCTAAATTCTGGAAAACTCTGGGCAAAATTTCCAGAAATCCAAGAAGGCAAGCAATAAAGTAAGCTACAGAGAGGACATTATTCACACTTACTGGCTTCCCATGCAAATGATAATGAGAAGAAAACCCTTACCATTCACAGTAGGAACCACTCATGGGTGGCTCATTCAACACAAGGGGAGTTGGGAGAACAAGTCTTAAATAAACTGGAGTTGTCCTGGTAATATACTGTTAGAATGCAGTACAATACTATGGCCCAAAGATGTGATCTGAAGTACTCAGTTGTATTCAATATCATCACAAGATAGAAGGTTGTTGATCTTAAGAGCTTCAATCAGGAAAATCCAGAAGGCATAAATGGTAAAGTTGCCATGATTCTACAGACCAAAGACCTAAGTTCAAATACCAACTCTGCCACTTCAAGATGGTGATACCTTGGGCAGATCCCTTCAACTTTATGTGCTTCTGTTTCCTTATCTCTAAATGGGACATGAAAAATTGTATTTATAGGGTTTTTTGAGTTTTGTTTGTTTGTTTGGTTGGTTGGGTTTTTTTGGTACTAGGGAAATAATCCAGGGGCACTTTACCACTGAACTACATCCCCAGCCCTTTTCTTTATGTTTTATTTTAAGACAGGGTCTTGCTAAGTTGCTTAAGGCCTTGCTAAGTTGCTGAGGCTGGCCTCCAACTTGCAATCCTCTTGCCTCAGCCTCTGAGTCACTGGGATTACAGGCATGCGCCACCACACCCAGCTGCCATTTATAGGCTTTTTAATGAGGATTCAAGAGTATATGAAAAGCCTTTGTAACTATGTCCCAATGATGTTAACTATTATTCCTATTGACATTTTTCTATATTTGAAACAAACTGACCTACTTAAAATTCCTCTAAAATACTTTTCTCACCTCAGGACCCTTGCATATTTTTCTTCTACTGCTCAAATACCTTCCTTCCTTTCTGCTCAGATAACTCCTGATCATTCATTAACAGTCAGCTATACTAGCAGCTAATAACAGAAATCTTTTCTGACCTCAGCTAGATTACAAACCCCTAATATAAGGCCCTAAGAATCCTGCATACATTTCTATAAATAATAATGATAACTTGAACTTACTGAATACTCCTATGTGCAAACATATCATGCTAAATGCTTTGCATAATTTACTGGCTTTCATTATAACAATAATCCTATAATACAGTTATTATTACTTCCACCATTTTATAGATGAAGAAATATAAGACATAGAGAGTAGCTTTCTCAAGGTTATGACAGCTCTTAGTAATGGAGCCTAAATTCAACTCAAGTCTGACCATCTCCAAAGTCATAATCCTCACCACTCTGTATGGCTCTGCTGTATGGTTTTAAATCTTCTGCTTAACTTGTCTATTCCTTCAAGTTAGACTTTGAAAGGCAGAAACAATGTTTCTTTTCTCTAATCTCCAAATGACCTATTAAACAGCAAACAGCCAGACATGGTGGTGCATGCCTGTAATCCCAGTGACTGAGGAGGCTGAAGCAGGAGGATCACAAGTTCAAGGCTAGACTCAGCAACTTAGCAAGGTCCTCGGCAACTCAATGAGACCCTGTCTCAAAATAAAAAATAAAAATGGCTGGAGATGTATCTAAGTGCCAAAGTGCCTCTGGGATTCAATCCCTAATACCAAAAAAAAAGAAAAAGAAATTTTAAATAAGCAGCAGAGAATAAGTGGTCAATAACGCTACCATTAGTAAATGGATGGATGGAAGAAGAGACAGATGAAAGGAAAAGAGGAAAAGAACAAACAAAACAACCATATCTCAGACAACTGTTAAAAGGTGTCACTATCTTGAAGATAAAAATTTAGACATGAAAGTGTAAGAAGAAAAGAATCTGCTGGTTTAGACAGCAATGAAAGATGATACAGAGAATCTGGAAAAAAAAGACTGCCTAGGTTTTAACCTGTTTCACCCAGTCTCTTTACGGCTCCAAGTTCTACCCATAATGTCACACAAACATAACCCTAAAGAAAAAGAAGCAAAGAGGAAATACCAATGGGAGGCCTTTTGAAAATGGATCTTAACTCAGCCTTCCTGATTTGCCATAAGATCCTCTGCCACAGAAGTCCCAACATGGGCATTTAGGCATGCAATTGTGGTGGTTCCCATTCCCTAAATCTGTATCAACATAATGCATCAAATCCTGTTCCCTCAATCCGTCCCCAGTGAGAATCTCCCTCAGCCTCATTCCTGCCCCTCATTTTCTCAGAGGTTAACATTTAACAAATTACACTCCCAACCTCTTTCCAGGCCCATCATCTTTTTAAGTTCAACAAGAGTGGAGCTTGCTGGCTAATTTTAAGTATCACATTTCTCCCTGAGCTCCTCTCAAACTGTTCTCTGGTTTCGACTGCAGAATGTTAACAGGCCAGAAAGCACAAGGGAGACACAGCACTTTATCAGCTTCATACCTAAAATAATAAGCAAGTTTAAAATAAACAGTTGGGAGAGAGTGGACGGCACGCTCTACTGTCAGCAAAGGCAGAAATGCACCATTCCAAAGGTTGACAAATGACGGGAATGGTCTTCCACTTTCACACTGGATCTCATCTCTGAACTCCGTATGTTTCTGATAGTGTTTATAAATGAAGCTGTGTATTTTTCACTAGGCTTCTTTTAGAATTAGTTCATGAAATACTTTCTAGCTTCCTTATGAACTTCTCCAATCAAGATGTGAGTGGGAGCGGCCCCAGCTCCATAGATACCTTTAGAGGGGGTCCCAGGCTTAACTATAGGATGATGACAATTTGCAAAAGGCCAATTTAACAGCAATTGGATTTTTCCTGCCTGCTTGCACCATTAGCTGACAACTCACTTCTCTATCACATCTGCAAACAGTTCCCCTAGACAGTTCTGACATTTCCCACTTAGAAAAGTCACTTTCAGGAAGTTATTAACCCAAATGGAATCTTCCTGGTCAAGCTCAGGGGTATAGAAAAGCCTCAGGTGGGCAGGTTTGCAGCCATTTGGTTCCCAATAAGGGATAAGAACTACCAAATAGGACAAAGTGGAAAAATCAGACAAAAGGTATCAGATCATGAGTCTAAATACCTAGATGTGTTTATACTGTAATCACAATAAAACTCCCTGTTTTCTTAAAAGTAAATTCCATTAGAACAAAGACCATGACTATTTGTTCACTACTGTGCATTAGCACAAAGCCTCATTCACAGTAGAAAAATATTTGCTGAATGGATAAAAAAAATGTAGTGTTAACAATGTGTAAGCACTGTATCTATTTTAATACCCGCCTCAACACTATAAGGTAAGAATCAGACAAGGAAATTGAGGGTCTGAAAAGTAAACTAATATTAGTAAACTAATAGTAAACTAATTGGTGGGTAATCAGTGTCAAAAGTGGGACTAAAACTCAGCTCAGCCAAAGCCATGCTCCCCCACCGTTAGCCTGCAACATACACAAAGCAATGCTCAGATACTAACCTGGTGAGGTCCTTATATTGAGAGTCTTATTGAAAGTATCCTTAAGTGCTTCTATCACAGATTTCATTTCTTCATCCACCTCTTCCAAGTTTATTATATCCTCAACCAAGGTTATGTTAATATTCACTCTGGTTTGGGACAGTCCTTTTCCTTTAGCTAGAAAGTCAACATTCAGTTAAAAAAAAAAAAAAACAGCAGCATAAACAAACAATAAGAAACTGATTTATAAAAGTGCCTACTGTGTGCAGGGCAAAATGTCAAGTGCTATAAAATTATAAAATATTACCTTGGCCCTATAAAAGAGAGCCTCTATTTATTAAATATCACTATGTACCCAGCACTGTGCTGTGCTAAACATTTTTGTAGACATTAAAGAGGGCACAGACTTTATAATTAGAAAGTTCAGGTTAAAATCCCGGCTGTAGTCTATGGCCATATCACTCTGAATGTGCCTGACCTTGTCATAAAATCCTGGTTATAACACAGACTATCTTTTGACACTACACAAGTTATTCAATCTTCTTCAGTATCAGTTTCTCTACTTGTAAAACAGAGAAATATTAATACCTGTGTTGTAAAATTGCTACAAGAATATAAATTAAGTCATTCAAATACCTAAAACAGTACTACCCACACCGCAGGAAATCCATAAGTAATCCATTCCTTATTTTTCAGAAAAATAAACAGAAGATGAGAGAGGTAAAGTGACTTGCCTAATGTCACCGGTCAGGAAATGATAAAGTCAAGATTTGGTCCCCAAACTGCCTAATTTTAAATCCATGAACTTTGCATTAGACCATCTCTACAAAATCTAATTGGAGAGAGAGGAAATATATTAACTCATTTAAAAATGAATATTAAGACAAGGTTACACAGAACATTAGTTGGCTGGTACAAAGAAGAGTAGTTTAGAGACATTAAATGTTACCAATGATAAGTGAAAATGGCTTATATTTTAGAAAATCAACTGCTCTGGAAGCTGAGTAAAATTTTATTTTGTGTCTAAACCATCATAGTGATTTTCCATATGCATTTTATAATGTTATGTGACACAAATATTCTTGTATTTTCTATGGGCCCAAGAAAGGATAAAAAGAGCAAAAAACATTTAAATAATACCTTTGATAATGAATATTATACTATCATTAAATATCTGACAAACTTTTTAGTCACTCAACAAATTTTATTGAGTATCTACAGTGAGCTCAATCCTGTGCTACTTCTATAGCATATTCTAATTTCCAATACAATTGAGTACATTCTTCTATTTGATATTCAAAATAGCTCTCTGAGGTAGGAAGAATAGAGATGATTATTGTGTCCAGTGTACAGATGAGAATCGAAGGCAAAAGTCATTTAAATCTCTTCCCCAAAGTAACCAAGCAGTAAACAGCACAATGATTTTTCAAAAAACATTTATTCATTTACTCATGTCACCATCATGCTTGAAACACTATTACTCTTGAGTTAATAGGCTAATAGCTAAGAATTTTTTTAGAACTGCTGAAAGATACTGATGTTTAAATTCAGAAATGCAAGTTCCAAACAGGAACTTAATAATAAAAGTAAACCTATACCTAGACATCTTATGATTGTAGAAAACCAAGGACAGAAATATTGAAAAGGCCAGAGAAAAGACAAATAATCCATAAGGGATCAAAATTTAGAATACTTTCTAAGAATAACAGCAGGAGCCAGACACAATGGAAATAATATCTTCAACCTTTTTTTTTTTTTTTAAATATCTTTTTTTCCCTTGGTGTTTGGGATAAAGCCTAGGGCCCTGTGCACAACTTCTGACACTTTTTTTTAATGTTGCTGGCAATCAAACTCAAGGCATACATGCCAGGCAAGCACTCTACCACTGAGCCACATCCCTAGCCACAACTTAAGACTCTTTAAATGAAGTATCCAGTTAAAAATTTAAAGAGATGTCCATTAATATTAAAATAGATAAACAGTGGTATTTAGGAATGAAATGCCATGCAGCCACGAGAGAGAATGCTCTACAACTTCAAAGAATTTGAAAAGAGACCAGATAAAAAAAAGTTCAGACTTACAATACAGAAGCCATATACAAAAAAAATACACTGAACAGTACAAAACAAACCTATGCCATTAGAAATCACAATGATAATTAATTGCAAGGGGTAAAAGGTGGTACTTACTAGATGGGAACACAGAGGGGTCTTTGACGTGCTAAGAATGTTCTATTCTTTAATTTGGGTGCTGGTTTCACATGTGATTTCATTGTATGAAAATTATCAAGAGAAATATAAAATGGAAATTATAAAATGCACAGAAATGAGCATAATAAAAATACTGTCAACCAAAAACCTGTTGGAAGTACTCAAAGTTGTGTTTAAATAGAAACTTATAGGATTGAGTTCCTATAAGAAAAGAACAGCTGGGCATGGTGGGCAAGATTTGGGAAGCTAAGGCAAGAACACAAGTCTGAGGCCAACCTGAGCAATTTAGCAAGACCCTAAGCAAATTAGCAAGACCCTGTCTCAAAATAATAAAATAAAGAGAGCTGGGGATGCAGCTTAATGGTAAAGCAACCCTGAGCTAAATCCCCAGGAGCATAAATAAATAAAGAATAAAAAGAAAAGAGAGATGCATTCCCCTATTTATATCGTGAGGCTAATATACTCTTAATGTTAAAAACAGACAACAATAATAAAGAAAACTTTTATGCCCATCAATATTAGAAAAGTTACATTAAGGCTAATCTCACATAGAAATATAAACTAAAAAATCCTGATACTTAATCCTAAATATAAACTTAATAAATCCAGAAACATATATGCAGATTATATATCAAGAAATGTACATGCAAATTATGTATCAAGAACAAGTAAGGTGGGCTGGGGATGTGGCTCAAGCAGTAGCGCGCTCACCTGGCATGCGTGCGGCCCGGGTTTGAGCCTCAGGACCATATACAAACAAAGATGTTGTGTCCACCAAAAACTAAAATATATATATATATTTATTATTTATAATACTATATATATATA
>NW_026000051.1:8900583-8920281 GCF_001458135.2 Marmota marmota marmota
AGCTTTCTGGGTTTTTTTTTTTTTTTTTTTAAGAAAAAGAACAAGTAAGATTTGTACCAAGAATTTAACAGTGGTTTAACATCAGAAAAGCTACTGACATTGAATTATCATATTAATGGATTAAAAGAGAGGAAGAGCTAAGCACTGTGTCACACACCTGTAATCATAGCAGCTTGGGAGGATGAGGCAGGAGGATTGCAAGTTCAAAGCCAGCTAAGCCTGAAGCCCTAAGCTACTCAATGAAATCCTGTCTCAAAAAAATAAATAAATAAATAAACTAATTAAAAGGGCTGGGGATGTGGCTCAGTGGTTAAGCACCCCTGGATTCAATCCCTGGTTACAACAACAAAAAAAAAAAGGGCAAGGGTTGGAGATGTAGCTCAGTGGCAGAGTGCTTGTGTAGTATATGTGAGTGAGGTCCTAAATTCAATGCCCAGCACCACCAAAAAAAAAAAAAAATTAATACATATACACACACACACACACACACACACACACACAAGAATGTTCCTAACAGCCTTATTTATTTTAGCTCAAAACTAAAAGCAAACTCAAATGTCCATATATACATATATACCTATTCAAAATGAAAACTTTTGGCAAAATAGGGACAAAAATATTTGATTAAAAGAGACTACCAAAAACTAAGCAAACAAAACTCTTGATGTGAACATATAAGAAGTGTTCCCTGTAAAGTCAGGAATAAAACAAGAATGCCTATTATCACCAATTACATTGATCATTCTGAATATGGTGTGCTTTAAAAAATCTAATTGTTTCTTTTCCATTGGGTCACACGTCATGTCATCATATCCTGTTATAGCCTATTCTTTCCTCCAGATTTGTAAAACCTCCTCTGTTTCTAGCCAATCTAGTGAAGGAGGGGGACAAAGAGAAAAGGAGAAGCAGAGAAGGAAACATATGTACTTCGTGTACAAGAATGTTCCCAACAGCCTTATTTATTTTAGCTCAAAACTAAAAGCAAACTCAAATGTCCATCAACTATAGAATGGATACAAAAATTGTGGTATACGCATTCAGCAGAAGACTACAAAGAAAGGAAAATGCACAAACAACTGTTTCACAAATCCCACAAATAGACTGTTATCAGAGCCAGACAAAAAAAGAATCCATGGAGCTTGAAAAGAATAAAACTATCCTATGTTAAAATCAATATAGTAAACTATCTTTCAGAGGGTGAAAGGGACATGAAAGGGACATGAGGGAAGCTTCTAGAATACAAGCAGCATTCTATTTCTTAATCTAGGTGATGGTTACATGGTTGTATTCATTTTATGTCAATTCATGAACTACACACTTTACAATTTAGGAATGCACTTTTCTGGATATATGTTATCACTAAAATTTTTTAAATGTTTCATACATAAAAGTAACAAAAATGATATACTACTAACAAAAATAAATCGATTAAAAAATTGTGCAAATATTTCTGGTGAAAACTTGACAATGTGATTATAAATTTCATATAGAAGAGCAAAAAGCCAAGAAGAAAAAGTATATGTCTGATGGAGGGAAAGATCTGTACCACTACATCAAGACTTTCTGACAGTGATTCAGGTAGTAAGGAATTTAGTGCAGGGAGAGAAAGGTAACTCAACAAAATAAAAGCTCCAAAATTAAAAATATTCATACAAAGAAACCTGACATTCAACAGAGAAGGCATTACAAATCTGGAGAAAAGAATGGGCTACAACAAGTGATGGTGACACAGTCTGTGTCCCCTATGGAAAAGAAACTTAAAATTAGATTTCTCAATGCACTC
The DNA here is from genome assembly GCF_001458135.2 of Marmota marmota marmota. Taxonomy (NCBI): domain Eukaryota; kingdom Metazoa; phylum Chordata; class Mammalia; order Rodentia; family Sciuridae; genus Marmota; species Marmota marmota. The sequence goes on from NW_026000051.1 coordinate 8,902,367, forward strand.
CATATTCAGAAACAAATCACCTTGGGATAGGAAGAATTTTTTGAGGAACACATAAAAAGCCCAAATAATAAAGGAAAGGACTAAAATTATGACTCCATTAAAACTTATGTTCAACAAAGATACCAGAAACAAAGTAAAAAGCAAAGAAGACACTTGTAACACATATAATCAACAAAGAATTAGTATCCCTAATGCAGAAAGACTCCAACATCTAAGAGAAAAAGTCAGGGGCTGGGGATGTGGCTCAAGCGGTAGTACGCTCGCCTGGCATGCGTGCGGCCCGGGTTCGATCCTCAACACCACATACAAACAAAGATGTTGTGTCCGCCGAAAACAAAAGAATAAATATTAAAAAATTCTCTCTCTCTCTCTCTCTCTCTCTCTCTCTCTCTTTAAAAAAAAAAAAAAGTCAAGCAATCTTATAAGGAGGCAATCAAAGGAGATGGAACTGAGCAGCCTATAGACTATGCAAAGATGCTGCTGACAGACTGTGGTAGAGTCTAAAGCTGCAACGCCAGGTTTGTAGTTCGCCCACTAGCTAGATATGACCACAGGCAAATTATTTTTACAAATGTACCATGCTCTTCTCATTTGTAGAATAGTGTGATCTCAATTCACTAGAAAATCATAATTCCTTTAATGGATAAGGATTGAATGAGTAAATAAATGCATGATAACTTTTAAAAATATGTAATACAATAAATACAAATCAAATGTTGTGGCTAATTATCACTCTTATCAGAATATAAGTCTTTTAAGCACTAAAGCTCTTTCAGCATTTAATTTTCCTTCCAACAAAAAGGAGGTCTGCATGAAACCAGAAAAGGAAAGTCAGTGGGAAAATATTCAGCATATTTCTAGCACCATCCTTGGGAGTGGACTGCCCGACCCCCACTGCAAACAGCTGGTCTGCCTGACAATTTTCTGTCACTCATTTAATTCAGTCAACAAAATATTTTAATATATACTATGTGTCAGGCCCTGTTAGGTGTTAAATAACAAAGAAAGAGACTATCTTCATTGGATCCAATATGGAAGGCAGGTAACAAATAAAAATAAATCTTATGATTGAGCAATTAATTAATGATTGCTCTTCTAAGTGCATCAGAGGTAAAATAACTGTGTGCACAAGTACATGTAATGGGAACTGACCTAATTTAAGAGGTCAGGGAAGGCTTCCCTGAGGAAGTGGCATTTAAGCTAAGACCTGCGGTACATCAAAATCTCATTCTTGGATGACACAAGCCATTAAGATCATCCATCTAACTCCATGGTTTAATACCCCCTTCACCAAAAACCTTCTGGTTTTAATTATACTTCCAACATGCATCTTCCCGTAAGGAAGAGAATTCATTGATCCCGTCACAAGCATTCTAGTTTGCTGGGCACTTCTATCTCTAATTCTAAATAAAAAATAAATAAATTGAGCATTTTTTGAGCCACCAAGAAAATAAATGAACCAGCATGATAATAAGAAAACAGGCCCTGGGTTCTAACAGTCTCTCACTGTGACCTTTAAACTAATCATCTGAACTGTTTTGAGATATCATTACCTCATATGGATTAAGGGGAGAAATTCAGTACATCTCTGAGATCCCTGCCAGTCATGATAAGTCAAGTGCCAAATATAAGAAAACGACTAGGAGGGAGAGGGATTCATGTATCTCTACCTTTGGCTTTCTTGGTTGCAAAGTGGCGAACTGGTACAGCTGAATAGGTCATGTGTTGCTTATGGTCATGTTGTCTTCCACTCACTGTCTTCAGTGTAATATTTGAAACAGGTCTGGTCAAGGCTGCAAGGTAATTGCAAAAGGCAGGATGCATCAAGCGGAAGCACTTTAATCCCAAAGCCATGACTGAAGACAATTCCTGTGAATATCCACTAAAAAAAAGATAAATAAATAGAGACATAAAGTAGACCTAAGTAAAAGTGATGCTACTGTAAATTCAGAAAATAATTCATTCCAATTATCAAGCTATAAATTCAGCTATAGACTAGGCAAATTAAACACATTATTTCTAACCTTCCTTCTAACAGCCATACAAGGAAATATTAGCCTCCTTTTACAGGATTAAGAATATGGGGCTTAAGTAACTTGCCCATAGTTTGTAGGACTCTGAACCCTAAGTTCTTTTGACAGCACCAAAATGCCTCTATTAAGCAAATGTGCAGCAACACAAATCTTTAATGAAGCTAATTAAACCCTTATATGAGGAAAAGCACAAAATCTTGATAAAGTTGAAGGGGGGGGAGTACTAGAAGAGGGCTTTAAACTCAATAAGAAAACCATTTCAACAGGCATAAAATGACTGGAAAATTTACACGACAGCATTTAATTAAAATTTTCTTTGGTTCCTTATGCACTGATTACCAATTAGAATGCACTTTACTTTAATGTGAGTCTGAAGCATGATTGAGGTTTCAGGTCTCCCATGGTATAGAACTAAAGCTCTGCTAAATGCCATCCTCCACCGGGTTAAAAAAAAGTTACACAATGTACTTCTAAGGTCTTTGACCATGGAAAGATGCTATTCCCTCAACTACCTCTGAAATAGAACACAATCCTAGCCAACAAATGGAGTACTAATAGCTTCTGCCAGGAATCTGGCTATCACTCAGCTAAACAATTACCATCAAATATCTGGAAGCTGCTATCTTTGAAAATCAGTTCTACACATCCTCAAATTTTGATGCACTATGATAATTAGACTGAATAAAAAAAGCAAGGACTTCGTAGCAAGAAAGGCCCAAAATCCAATCCCAGCTCCACTACTGACTAAATGTTCCTGAGTGTTTCTGTACCTTGATTTCCTCTACTGTAAAATAGGGATAATTATGCTTATTTCTTAGAATTGAGAATAATGAGGTTAGTCAGGTAAAATACTTGGCAAGGACCTAGCAGACAGCAGGAGCCCCAAAATGGTATCTATTAATAACTATCACTTTTCCTTTCAAAGACATTTATTCCAAGGTCATATTCAGTAAAGATATCTTATACATATGTCATTACTGATCTGTAAGGAGGCCCTGAGTCAGACCTGGATGCAAATTTCTACTTTGGGTAATTCATTCTTTTGGGGGGAGAAGGGCATCACTTTCCTCATCAATGAGAAAAATAACTATGATCTTAAAATAATGAATGCATGTAAAACATAGCTAATGCACAGAATATGACAGCTGCTTAATAAATGTGGCTGTCATTATCATTATTTTTTAAGAAAGCAAATTAGTTCAAAGGCACATAATTTTTCCTGGTGGAATTTGTAATAGCAAGTCATACAGATTTCAGCAATCAGTGTATGAAGTCTGTGCAAATAGATCTGGATGAAAAATGAAGTAGCATTTTTTCTTCTTCTTTGTCATCAATGGCTTCTATTCATTGTGGTTTGGCCTGGGCTGCTTATTGTATCCGTATCATTTTATTTTACCTGTCAATAATGCTACAAATGAAGTATAACATTCCCCATTTTACAGATCTTGAAACTGAGGCTCAGAGAGGTTGTTACTATCTAAGAACATGGAACTATTAGCCTAGCTCTACTGAAGAACTGTTCACAAAAATTTGGCTAGGAGTAAGGTTTCTATATCTAGGTTTTTGCCTAATATAGCCAATGCCTAACTCACACTTATATCCAAATATGGCTGCATAATAACTTGTTTGGTTTTTTTTAAATCTACAGGGTCTCAATCTGGCTGCTCCATTTATGACTGGTTTCCTGGTGTTCCTGTTGCAGGTCATAATACCAATCCACAAAGCAACAGGAAATCAAAATGGGTTAGAAATAAACAACCTTTGACAGAAAACGCAGCACCCAAAAGCAGACCCAGTACACGTGAACCGGAAGACAATTCTATAAATAAACCACATTGCTGAAATGCTTAAGGCGTAGATCTTAATTGCATAGAAATCAGGAAATTTGGAAGTGGAGGTTCAAAGAGGCAGTCCCTTGGATCTTTTACCTTATGGACATGCACATTAACATTCAGTTCAGCACAGATACAGAATTCAAGTTAAGGAAAGAAGCTTGTTATTAGAGTACAAATATTATTCAACAAAATTAACCCATATACAGAAGCAATATAACTAAAGTGTCTAAGCTTCAGACATAGTCTGGAACTGGAATCTCATTTTTCCCCTTATTAAATGTGTGACCTTAAGTAAGTAGGTCATTTAACTTCTCTGAGCTACAGATTCCACCACATTAAAATTAGTGACATTTTAACATAATTATAATATTAATAAGAACAAATAACCATTTATATAGTAACCAGAAATCATTCCAAGTACTTAATAACCTCTTCTGAATCTCAAGATGTAAGTATCTCAAGCTATAATTAGTGATTATTACCATTTTACAGATGAGAAAAGAGGCTCAAATAAATTGACCCATATTTGAACACAGGCAATATAGCTGCAGTCTATGCTCTTAACAATTATACTATATTGTGTACATAAAACACTCAACACAATATCTGGCTTCCAGCAGGAGTACAATAAGGAGTAGCTAGCTATTACATTACTTCAACTTCTGCAATATTTTCAAACTATGTGAAAAATGCATTCTTTCCCAAAGTTGAGGGTTTCAAAACTCAAATTTCCCTGTTCTTTGGAGAAGGTACATTTTAATTTTGGAAAGAACTAGATAATGAACTCAACTCCTGACCCATTCACTGTCCCAGCAATCCCTTCTAATCTATTAACTTACAATATGCACATTATTTATAAATATGTGTGTACAAACTGACCCCTGTATATAAAATTCTTTCACATCATAATATTTGATTATAAATCACATTTTACAAATAAACTGATCTTTCATTTCCTCAGGGGCTCCTTCATGACTCAACATCTTCAAATATGCCACTGAATCTGCTTGGAATGATCTTCCCTCACCTATTTACCTCCCATTTTTCTTTCAGACTTCAGCTTAACCATCACTTCCTCAAAGTATGTATTCCTGTTGAGTGTGGTGGTGTATGCCTGTAATCCCAGTGGCTTAGAAGGCTGAGGCTGGAAGACCACAAGTTCAAAGTCAATCTCAACAATTTAGCAAGGACCTAAGCGACTTAGGGAGATAATTTCAAAAAATGAAATAAAAATAAAAAGGGCTGGATATGACTTGGTGATAAAGCATCCCTGGGCTAAATTTCTAGTACCAAAAAACAAAAGGTCTTTCTTGGCCACCTCCTCCTACTCAATTAGGTCATAGGTCCTGTATCCCAGTTTCATAACACCCTCATGATAGCATTTAACTTTTCATGATACAAGTTAACATTTGTGTAATTACTTTATTATTGTCTAAAGGTCTCCAGATGGCCACATGCACTACAAAGCACTACTATGGCAGTCTTGATTGCCTCTGCATCCTCCTCCATGCCTAGCACAGTGCCTGAACACAGAAGATACCATCTACATGATGAAAACATGAATGAAAGCCCAGAAAGAGTAAATCTTTATCCAAGGTCAAAACGCTGGCACCAAAGTTGGAATTACTCTGATGGCAGGTCCTGGGTTCTACTTCCAAGAACTATTTCCATTATCCCTTGGTTTGCCAGGTTTTTGCTGAGAGTAGAGCATGCTCTTCTTTAAATTCAGTGCCATGTAAAGAAATATATTTGTAATATGACCCTACACAGAATCACTATGTCCTTGGTACAGCTGAAAAAGGAATTTAGAAATTTTAACAAGTGGAGAACTTGTGCCCAAGAACTATGAGATGTGGATTTCAATTTTCCTACCTCAGCACTCCCTGCCATCCATCTCCTTTAGATCCACAACAACCCCTGTATTCAAAAAAACATCTATGGCAGCTCTATCACTCCTTGGACCAAATTATTTCTCCTCCCTAGACTTTATTTCCCCAACTACAAAATGAAGGGGGGGGTCAGGCTAGGTTTTCATCCTTTTCATCTATAAAGCTCTGCTAGATCCTGGAAAATATAATAGAGTGTGATTAAAGAAAAAGCCACCAAATTTAGACAACACCTAATAGAATCATTTCCAGCACTTCCTAAATATGTGACCTTAGATTGGTCAAACTCTCTGGGCTTCAAGCTCATCTGTAAAATGTGTCAGGGTTCTTGTTCTGGGCTGCAGAGAGTAGTGGTTAAAAGCTCAAGTTTAGAGTCAGCCCTAGGTTTGAATTTATACTTCATCACTTATCAACCGCGTGACCCTGGGAAAGTTATCTCTTCGAGCTTCCGTTTCTTCATCACGGAGAGTAATAACACCTTCTCCCACGGGTCTGTTCTGAAAATGAAATGTTCCTGTCAGGTTGTGTGCTACTTATTTGTTAAGTCCCTCGACGACCCTGAAAGTCCTAGCTGATGAGACAGCCCCGCCCCCACCCGGGAGCCTCGCTCTGAAGCCACAAGTCCCGCCCCCCGCCTTAAGGTCAGGCGGGACTCGAACCGGGCGGGAGCGGGAGTCTGGTGCCATAATGGCCTAGGTCCTTGAAGAAGGGTCTCTGGCACCTGGACCCTGCGCGCGCCGCGAGACCCTTGGAGGCCACTCACCAGCTATTGCCCAGGTTACTAGGGCAAGCCTCGTGCGACAGCGACGGCGACGGCGGCGGCGCGGGCGTCGTGACGTCACGGGGCGGCGCGGCGGCGCAGGCGTATCGCGTCACGGGCGGCCTGGCTGCGGGCGGGTGTTGAAGCGGACGGATCTACACGTCCGTCGGACCCGGAGTTAGGACCTGCTTTCGGGGCATGAGCTGAGAATACAACGCCGAGGCCACCAGGTGAGTCCGGCTGCGACGTGTTTCTGCACCTCACCGGCAGCCCTGCGAGGAGGTCTTAGAAGAGGCCGCCTGGCAGGACCGCTCGCAGGCCCCGCCCCGGATTGTCCAGCTGCTGCCCGGAAATAACAATCCGAGTAATAACCTCTCGCCTCTGGGAATCCGCAGCCAAGAATTGGGAAGCCGGGGTTCCAGGCTTGACGCCGTTGTTAGTCTGGGGGAGCAGGTCCCTTTGCTTCTTTGGAGTTGAGTTTCCCCGAATAACTATTATTGGCTTACCAGGGTTGTTGCTGCTCAGCTGGGAGGACAGGTGTCGACTGTGAACTCTGTTAACCTAAGGGTTTATCGCCATTGCAGATCTAAAGAATTTTGATAGTCCTGTGCCGTCTTGATCTTTTATGACACCTTATTGTACCTCGAAAAACCCTGTGCTGAGCTGTCGCCAGTATAGTCTTACTTAAGGCCCAGAACGACCTCAGAGATAGGAATGTTTGTACCCATTCTAGGAAGGAAGCAGAAACTGAGGCTTCAACTGGAGAAGTGCCTTGTTGCATTCATTCACTTACTAAATATTGAGCACCGGCCATGAGCCGCCAGGCAGTGTACTAAGTGCATAATCAAGATTGGCAAGGCCTTGTTCTCTTTGAGCTTAGCTACTAGTGAGGGTAACAGAAAATAAGCCCTTAACCGACTCCTTGAATTCATATTATATGGGAATACAAAAAGTGACTGATAGAGAATCAAGGAGACTCTACTCTGTTGGGAGAGATGATGTTACTTATTACAGTAACTTGGTTCAAAAGTCAGGATTCAAATCCAGATCTCTCCAGCCCTGTATTTTGCATTCTTCCCATCAAAACATAGTACCTTTTTGCACTATTAAGTAGCTTTTGGTTTTGTTGGTGGTTTTAGATATGAAAAATTTAGAAGTTTCTATCATTCAAATTTCAACTCAAATGTCATCATCTTCAGAGAGGCCTTCCCTCTCCATTCAATCTAAGGTAATCCAAAACCATGTCAGATCACCCAGATTAATTGTGTTTGCAGCATTTATCACTAGTTATATCTAATTTCGTTCCAAATACAAGCTTATTGAGGGCAGGAACTTGCTTCTTCACTGCCCAATAATTAACTAGACATTACCTAGAAAATTGAAACTCAATTTTTTTTTTTTTTTGAAAGAATGGACTGTGAGAAAATAGAGGGGGAAAAAAGCAGGATGAAGACAAAATGTTTCTCCCATTTTCACTCCTGGGATTCTATATATGTCTGTATCACCTTCCTCTCAGGAAGTAAGGGCAAGAGCTGTGGCTTATTCGTTTCTTTGTTTTCAGTGCATAGCTCAGGCTTTAGCAGCTCATAATTGCTTGTCACATGTTACTGAACAGGTTAAAGATGTGAGTGGGAAAGCAAGAAAAATACCCTAGTGTGAAGGGAATAGATAAGCATGCTCAACAAACAGCTAAACCAGGGACTGCTGTGTGCTAGGTTTTGTGGGTGTACTTAGAAGAATAAAAGGTAATGGCAGTGTCAATATATGTCAGCTATTGTTAAGACAGTTTCTACAGTGCTGAGCCCTTTGGAATATATAGGACATGTTTTTTTCTAGCAGGGAGTTCTGAAGTTTGGCACAGCCTGCCCTCTTCCTAACCCCTTTATCTCTTTTTTCTCGATCACATTATACATTTATTATCTCTTTTTACCTGTCATCTCATTTTTTGTTCTCCCAGCAACCTTAACTTATAAGCAAGGCAAAGCCTATTACTTAAAGATGAGGAAACAAGCTCAGAGAAGCAACTTCCAGTGGAAATGCCACAGTTCAAAGCTAGGTGTTCTGACACCAAGCTTTCTGCTCTTTCCATTGCTGTGTCCATCGAAATCCTTGTTCCCCTTAGCCATAACATGAGGTACTAAGACTGGTGATAATTTACCAGTCTTGAATGCTTCCTAGGTGCCATGCACTGTTCTGAATGCTTTAGGCCTGTAACTTACTGAATCTGCACTACTCAGTGAGGTATTATGCCCATTTTGCAGATAAGAAAACCAAGGCAAAAGTGGTTAAGTAACTTACCCAGTTACTCAACTAGCAAATGGTGGAACTGGAATAACTAGGGGTAAATTAGTCTCTTCAACCCACTTTCTCTCCGGATATTAAACAGGATAATAACTGATATTGATAACTTACTATTAGTAGATATAGTGCTTAGTGGCTTTTTTCATATACTATCTTTAATCATCACAATAATTCTATAATATAAGAATTATCATCTCTATTAGTATATTTGAGAAATTTGAATCATAGAAAGTTCAAATAATTCACCAAGTCACACAAGCTGCTTTCAGACCAGTCCTAACTCCAAAATCTGCAGATTTTCTATATTGCCTCTTCCTTTGGCAATATTGCTTCTTCCATGAGGAAACGGGATATAACACTGCTCTTCTCTGACCATCCTCTTCAGTAGTGTTAATGTTCTTCCAAAGCTTATTTCAGTGACAGTCATTAAACTCAAGTGTCATGTAGTAATAGAATCTTTGGCCTCCTGCCCTGTCAGCCTCTAGCTGCAGAGGAGGAAAGCTTGAATTTCTCCACACAGCCACTCCTCTTTCACCTGAAATGGCAGCTTCTGTGCTCTAGCTACTGGAGGAGCTGTCTCAAGGGAACTGGTTCTGGGGCCATTGTTGTGGAGTAACTGAGGCCTCAGAAAGTCTGCCTGGAGGACATGCCCTCCTTGAGTAAATGTTTGCTGGGTTGAATTTGAAGACTCATGTTCATACAGGGTTGCTCCTCTCCTGCCTGAATGTTCACATTGCCTTTAGTATTTCATAGAGATTGATGGAAGCAGAAACCAAAACTCTTCCCTTGGAGAACGCATCCATCCTTTCAGAGGGCTCTCTACAGGAAGGGCACAGATTATGGATTGGCAACCTGGACCCCAAAATCACAGAGTAAGTCTAAGTCACCTTAATTCATTACCTATAAAGTTGGGATGTTTGTGGTGGTGCTGCTCAGAAGAATTTCAAAAGGGTGTACTATGTATTTTTTACCTTGTTATTTATGTTTTGTCTTTGAATGGAAAATGATGTCATTTGCCTGTTATTTTGTCATTTTTCTTGTATTTGCACTCTGCTACTGTGAGAACACAGACTTGGGAATCCTTTAAAACATATACCTCTTTTTTCCTACTTGCCAAAGATGTTCTCCAATTTCCAACTATTGAATCCTTGTACCCAGTGGCTACAGGGAATTGTTTTTGAAAATCAGCCTGGGACATATTTTGTCTCCTAGTGTGATAGAATAAGCAGAGTCTCAGTACCTTTGCAGATAAGCATAGGGGTGCCACTTGACTCCAATTCCTGTAAGCAACTACAGAATCACAGAAGGCAAAAGTGGGAAGAGATCTCAGAGATCATCCCAGTTCCTTTGGTTTTTTTTATTGTTATTTATCAAATGATTTGAGTGTCAATTGTGTGCCATGCTAAATGGTTTTCAGGCTTTTTAAATCTGAGGGATGCTGTTATAAAGTGAAAATAATCAGAAACTATATATAAAATAAAAGCTTATAGCTACTCTGATGTCAAAAAGGATATATATCCAAAGCCTTTTGTTAGCTGCCATTCTTTCTGTGGCAATCCTGAAGAAACTCTGTGGAACTTCCAGGGCTCCATGGAGCACACTTGAAAACCTCTGATACAATCCAGCTCTCTTAAACTACAATAGAGAAAAGTGGGGCCTAAAAGTCACAAGGTCACAGATAATTGAGAGGTTTTTTCCTCTTTTCCCAGTTGTTTTTTGCAGGGGGAAGGTGAGGGTTGGTAGCAGAGTAGTAATGGGTGAAGGAACTGAGCTGAGCCAATGAATCAAGCAGGTGTGGAGTATTTCATCAGCCCTAGAAAGTTACTCTCTTTGGAATAGTGTCAAAGGGAAGAAGAGAGGAGAGAGCTGCTTGGCATGAGAGGAGGTGTATTTAAGGATCAGGATGAGGAGAGAAGAAAAGGTATGTAAATTTATAGGTCTGGGTCATGATAGAAAGTTTAGCTCCTTAAATCTGATGGAGCTCAGATCAGCTAACTGTAGATAAGTGTGGGTCCCTCTAGAAATTATGATGGTATTTAAGATATGTTGCTCCTATATTATACTACCTTGGTCACAGGGACCCCAGAATGTAGCATATATTTCAGTTCTCTTTAATGGTCCATGGCTTTGAGGATGAATGTGAATCTGCTCAATCTCTCAATGTCTATTCATCAGAGAAACTTTTTCCATCACCTAAAACCCTAGCTCAGGGGATGCTGCTTCCAAGAGTGGTTTCCATTCCCACCTCTGCTTGTCTGAATGGAAATCTCAAGCCTGGAAACAGTGTTGGTTGTGTTGGCTGCAATTCCATTAAATGCTAATTGTGTCCTGCTTGTCAGGAAGGTGCGATGGGCATTGGCCATCTCCATTTATGTCATAAGTTGGAGTATTATGAAATTTTTTCAGTTAGAGCTTTAACAAGAACATTAAATCAAAACTTTCCTACTGACACCTCTGTCCTTTTTACATGAGGCCAAAGGTCGACATCAAGTACCAAACTGCAGATTACGGCCTTTCCAGCCAGAAGTGTGTGTTCTGTCTAGGGTGTCCCCACTTCTGTATATATTTTTGCTAGTCTTCTTCTATGGATTCCTTACCTAAAAACATTTCATCTATTAAACTGATTTATTAAATAGTAATTGATTTAAAGTCTTAACTTATGGAAATATATGATTTTCTTCCAAGGTTGTTGAAATATATAAACTTTTGGATCCCTCTCCTCTCAGGGTAAATAACAGTGAGTCTAGATGTATAATTAACAGTCATTCCCTATGTGTGTGTGTGTGTGTGTGTGTGTGTGTGTGTACACACACACACACACAGATTCACATAAGGTATATCTTATAAATCTTCAGAAAGTATTAACTGAATCTAAATCTCTAAACTTGTAATGACTCTTGACAGAGGTTTGCAGAGCATCCTCCAGTTTTCCCAATTAAACTTATTCCCCACCCACAAATTGCTGCCAGTTCCTACTGTTTCCCCATGAGTTGACCCTTCTTATCTCTCTGTCCTATGTATGTATCCTTATTCTTTACCACCTCTCCTCTTGATCTCTTTCATAAACTGAACTGAATGTCTGTCCTATACAAATGTTTTCTTACCTCTTTTAGAAAACAAATTACAGTATATATTTACTATCAGTATTTACAAGAATATGTAAAACAGGTAATTTTCAAAAACAGCACTTTCCCATTCAGTTTTTCTGAGTTTATTTTGTGATTGGTTCTGGTCATTGTGTGTCTGTGTGTCTGTGTGCGTGCGCGCTTCTTGGTTATTAATCCGAATCCTACTCAAGTTATGGTAGAAAGTCCATCAGTCTAAACAGAACATGCATTCCTTACTAACTGCCTAATTAATTAGGTTTCTTGTTATTGTGGTATTGACCTATTTAGCCTATACTACATACCAGAAATATAGGTAAAGACTAAGTAGATCTTAAGAGACTTGGATTTGAGGAAGTAGTGATGAACACTTATTTATGGAAGTGACAGAGTCCAAACCCATGTTCTTTCAACTATAATTCCTTAACTACATTTTAACTCATATTTCTTACTGTAAAATGAGAGTGTTCACCTAAATGATATGAATACATCTTCTAATTCTAATATTGTATAGTGACCTTATTTAAGCTCACAACAAATTTGGGAGATAAGTGGAACAGATATTATTTTCCTTATTTTATAGGAAAAAAAAGAGTTAAATGAGTTGGCTTAATTTACTGAAGTAGTTAATCATAGAACTAATTTACCACTGTCTAATTTAGTGCACTTTGTACAAATACTCTAATAGTCTGAGTAATTGAACAGTCATGACCTAAGGTATCCTGTTTTAAATTTAAACATGTAAGGATTTCTTTTAAATTGTGGGACCCAGTTGAACTATAAGGGTTAAACGTATCTTTAAATATCACTACCAGTGCCTTCAATGGAAAAAAACCAAAAAAGCTGATATACTTAGACATCTATTTTTCCAAATTGTAGTTTTTCTCTAAAAGGGTTAATACTGGCTTTTTTCAGTATTGAATGTGCTATGTAGAAAGCCAAAATAATAACTACTACATTATACATAAGAAGGAAAAGTGTGAGAACAAAGCTAGTATAATTTAATAGAAAAAGCATCCTAAGTGAAGGTAAAATAATAAATAAAAATATAAGAGTAGGAATAAGAAAGATCTTTATGTGTGAGCAGAATATTTTGGCTGAAGGAGAGGTTAAAAAGTAAATGGTAATTAAGCTGGTGTGGTGGCACATGCCTGTAATCCCAGAGGCTTTCAAGGGTGAGACAGGAGGATCTCCAGTTCAAAGCTAGCCCCAGCAAGGGTGAGGCACTAAACAACTCAGTGAGACCCTATCTCTAAATAAAATACAAAATAGGGCTGCGGATGTGCCTCAGTGGTTGAGTGCCCCGAGTTCAATCCCTGCTACCAAAAAAAAAAAAAAAAAGTAAGAGTAGTCAGATGGATAGATAGAATACCATCAGGTTAAGACAGAGTCTAAAATTTAAGAAGACACTTTTGAAATCCATGTAGAAGAGATTTATTGTGGGGGATTTTGTTTGTTTGTTTTGTAGGTTGTTGGCAGGAGACTGACTTCATGAAAGTGATGTTTTAATTGAGAAATTAGACCTCAAGCATATAGGATGAATTGGAAGACCAGAAACTGAAGCTCAAGATTAGTTAGGATAGGCTACCATAAACCAGGCCAGCCATCACTGTCAACCTAGGTAGAGACAGTGAACTTATAGACAGTAGGTGAGTCTGAAATAGGAAGAACATGATTAAAGAAGAGAGTTGAAGAAGATCTTGAGAGGTTTTTTGTTTTCATTTTCATTTTACGTGGCTGAGGACACCTGAGGGGTTTTGCCTGAGGAATATAAATAATTCATGTCCCCGCAGGGACCATAGAGTAGCTAAAAAGAGCCATCCCAGTTTGTAGTGGGGAGGTCAATTTGGAGTATATTAAGTAAACTTAAAATCAGTGGAGAGCCAGCTAATTGGAAGTGTCCTCCTGATGCAAACTTTTAGGGATTCACTAGATAAACTAGAATGCAAGGGAAACTAAATGCAGGAGCATGTGAGAGCATTGTTTTTACCCCCGAGAAACCTGTTTCTTTCTCAACCCATTTCTTATTTTTCCTTCTGTCTCCAAGTTTCTTTTTATGTCTTGGTTTGCATGAAACAGCCTTTACTATTAGATTACTTAAATCTGAACTGCAATAAAACCATTTAACAAGGTACATAGCATAGAATATAAAGACCTCAGTAACTTCTATGTGCTTTTAAAGAAATTCTTCTCTAAGATAAATCATGCACCAAAAAAAAAAACCAACTTTTTTTTTTTTTTTTTTTAACCATGCACAGTGGTATATTTATGTAATCCTAGCTATCTCAGAGGCTGAGACAGGAAGATTGCAAGAGACCAAGGCTAACCTGGGCAACACAGTGAGACCCCATCTCAGAAAACAAAAATCTTATTTTGGGGGGGTTGGGGGTTGAACCCAGAACCTTGGGTCTGCTAGGCAAGCACTCCACCAATGAACTCCCCAGCTCTTAGAGATAATTGTAAATGTCATTCCATTGACTTCCTACTGCATACAACATCAAATTTAAATTCCCTAAGCATACAACATCCTTCATACCCTATCCCCTGCCTGCTGTTAGACTCTCCTCCCTTGGATCGGACTCTTTTTTATCTTTGTATCTTTATATGTGGTATCTACTCAAACTGACACACCTCACTCAGATGCCACACCTTTCACAAATCTTTCCTGAATTACCACCTTCCCTACACAATTGAACTTTCTTCATCTGTGCCTGTAAGCATCACACCATCTTACAGTTGTTTGATTACATATCACTGCCAGAATGTAAGGGCCTTAAAAACAGTTTATTCATCTGGATAGTCCAAGTGCTAAATTGGTTCTTGACACATAGTAGGTGTCTGTTTTAATATTTGTATAGATTACTTCTGTGCAACCGGGCAGGAACACTTTTTAAAAACTCATTACAGGAAACACTGATTTAAGCTGCAGAGATGTGATGGAACTGGGGTGCTAATTCTCACTCCAGAGGGCAGTGGGGCACACATTTCATAAGTGCAGCAAGCCTCTGTTGAGTAGCAGCTCTCCTGTGCTCCTGCAGCAGATAAAAGTGCTTGCAGATGTGAGAGCAAGATCTTCAGGCTTTTTTCACTATCAGAGCTTGCAGTCCCCATCTCCAGGAAGGAAAATAGTAAACATTTCATTCCTTTTGTTTCAGTGTTCCGATAATTTCAAGAAATTATCAAACAAGAAAAGAAATCCTGTAGAAGTTGAAAGACACAGACCTAAGCAGATGTTCTTGGAATCTTAAGGTCGCACTTCTCAGGCAGAATGTGTTTGTTAGCTTTACAATGAATAATCTGTTGGCTTTTTTTTTTTTCCTGAGTAAATTAAAATTCATTTCCTAGGAAATGCCAATCACATTACCTTCCTGCTATTAAGCAGAATGAAACTAATGAAAAGATGGCCAGCCCCACAGTAGCCTTAGATTTTTTTTTTTTTTTAATGGGTTTCACCCACCATTCCACAGCACTGTATAAAGGTTGAATGGGTATAGTAAGTGGAAGGTGCAGCTGCAAATGAAAGACCCTGGGGAGACTCTAACCTGTCTTGTCTATTGTCTGAGACTCAGCCCTTGCTGTAAGCCTTTTAGATAATCAAATCACAAAAGAAATTTGCACTCAAGGTTTCTCCCTTTCTCCTGTAGAGTCACCTCCTATATTCTCACTGGTTGTTGAGGTCTTCTGATGGGTTTGGGAATTAAGAAAGTAGGGGGTCCTGGTTTTTTTTCCCTTCAAAACAAGTTCCCAAGACTGGATTACTATCCACAATATGCCTTGGGAGCCTTCCATCCAGCCCCAGTACTAGTCTGTATTATTTCTTCTTTGCTCCACAGTGTCGGATACTTGATCCAGGATAATGGGCTTACTTGTTGATGTACATTAGTATCAAATTTAGTATAGCTTATGATCTATTTGATATCTTTCTGCCTCCCAAAGGAGATTCTTGCTCAAGAATAAAATTCTGATGAGCTTCTCCTAGAAAACAATGTAAATATAAATGTGGCTATAATGACATCTTGACTGACTCCCTCTGGGGTAGAATTCCCAGTAATAACAGATTTAGCATGTGGGCTGATACCTTTTTAGTATCACAGGGACATTATTGTTTAGAGAAAGCCTTGACTCCATTTCAATAGCACGGAGGATGCCAGGAGGAAGGCCAAAGGAAAAGGAAACGGGAGAGCTGTTGGTTTGTCTCACTCTTACATCAGATGACAGGAAGTCGGGATTGAGATTGGCCACAGCAACCTGTTAAGGCCACATCTGTTTGAATAACTTAAAAACCCTATTGAAACCAAGTACCTTTTAGAGTAAGGAATCCAAGAAAAGGATGAAGAGCAGAGTGGCAAGCAATAGCTTGGAGTGAACATCCTGCCAGGAATAAATTTCTTCCTTGACAATCTACTTTCTTTACTGATCATACCCCACAGTATAAACTGCATTAAGGTGACCGAAGTTGGTTAATTACCTATGTATAACTGGATGATTCACAGGGTCTAGTCTGATTCCCCTGCCCTGTGTGAGACTAGTCCTGGTCCCATAGTTCCATATAGTTCTGATGTCCAGGACATCAGGGATTGAAACTCTCAAGCACTGAATGGAAGTGCCACTAGCTGTAGTTTAGTTTTTGGCATTTCTTACAAGTACAATTTGGGTCTAATGATTAACTACAAAATCTAGGGAAGTCTTCCAGCCCTGTTTTAGTTTGCTTGCTTGTATGAATGTATATGTGTTTGTTACTTTGTTTATCTTTGAGATAGGATAGGCTTTGGCTTTTGGAGTGTGGACATATATTTCTGATAGAGTAACAGTTATTCACAAATACAGTTTCATTGCCAAGAAATTAAAAATAAATAAATTGACACTATTTTTGAGCTTTTCTCCAAAAGAAAAACAAATGATGCTTGTGGGCCAGACAGCTGTTTGTTACATGTGGGTTTTTTGTTTGGTGTTTTTATGTTGGACAGACACTTGGGTATGAGAGTTCCTAGTTCCCATTCCAAAGAGAGTCAAACAACTCTGATTGCCAAGTAAACAGCAGTTTGGAGGAAGACAGGGGCAAGGGCAAGAGATTTATCCTTAAGACACATTATTTCCTACTCTTATCTCTCACTTGAGGCTGAGAGGCCAGCAGAATTCCCAGTGATCTCATAGCCTCTTCTTTTTCCACAGATACCACCTCCTCAAACTCCTCCAGAAGTTTGGTAAGGTGAAGCAGTTCGACTTCCTCTTCCACAAGTCAGGTGCTTTGGAGGGACAGCCTCGAGGGTACTGTTTTGTTAACTTTGAAACTAAACAGGTAATTTTGCTTTCCTCCCCCTTTCCTGGTAATTGCCACACTCCATAATCATTTGTGCATCTCTTGTGTACTAGACCAGCAGTTTCTTGTTGCCTGTGTGCCTTATGGCAAATACTAAAAAAGATGCACAGTTAAGGAATGGCTTGCAAGATCTCCTCTCCCCAGGCTCAAGGTATAAGACGACCAACCTACTTTATTTAGCAAAGGATTTGGGATACCCATATGGAGTGTGTGGGTATTCCCCCTTCCTATCCTGTTTTGTTTCTTTATTGGCTGGCCAACAAAACCTCCTTTTCTTTCAGAATTTTTACCCTGTGGTACAGAAACTTTGTAGTGCACCACCCACAAACTTCATTTTATTTTGATTTCTTAAAAATGTACCCTTCTCAGGGCTGGAATTGTGGCTCAGTGGTAGAGTGCTTGCCTCACACATGTGAGGCACTGGGTTCAATTCTCAGGATCACATAAAAAGTAAATAAATCTAATAAAGGTATTGTGTCCATCTATATATATCTTCTTATATTTAAATTTAGTTTTTGCAGTAGAAATACAATGATAAGAGATAGAACTGGAATGTTATTAAATGTAAAGATGTGGGGCTGGGGTTGTAGCTCAGCAGTAGTGTGCTCGCCTAGCACGTGTGAGGCCCTGGGTTCGATCCTCAGCACCACGTAAAAATAAACAAAATAAAGGTATT
>NW_026000051.1:8920287-8941619 GCF_001458135.2 Marmota marmota marmota
TATATATATATATATATATATATATATATATATATATATATATATATGCTACCTGGTATTCTCTATAACTTTGTTATATGTTAGCAACATTGCCTAGTTACTGTTTTATTAAGAATAACTTACGGACAGGTGTAATGGCACGTGCCTGTAATCCCACTAGCTGGAGAGGCTGAGGCAGGAGCATCATAGTTCAAAGCCAGCCTCGGCAACTTAGCAAGACCCTATCTCTAAAATAAAATATAAAAAAGGCTAAGGATGTGGCTCAGTAGTTAAGTGCCCCTGGGTTCAATCCCGGTACCAAAAAAACAAATTAATACATGCTTATTTTGGATGAATATAAGAAACCAAAAAATTTTTCAAGCCCTAAGCCCAATACACAGAAATCATTTAATATTTAGTGATGTATCTTTCCAGTTTTATTCTTTCTTCACATTCACACACGTACACATATATACAGATAAACAAATAAGATCATATTATTATGTTAGCCCCTCAAAATATATTAAAACTTTTTGTCATCGTGTGACTTACAGTGCAAATAAAAGTTAATGACTTTTTTTAATATTTATTTTTTAGTTGTAGTTGGACACAATATCTTTATTTTATTCATATATTTTTATGTGGTGCCAAGGATCGAACCCAGAGTCTCGCATGTGCAAGGTGAGCACTCTACTGCTGAGCCACAACCTCAGCCCAGCTAATGACATTTTCATGACTGTATATTTCATTATATAACATATGACTGATCCCAAATTCTTAAAATTTTTAAAAACAAATAATCTGAAACATTATTTCAAAGTTCAAGTATTCGATGTCTTAAGCTGCTTAAGTTATCTCCAATGTTTGACTTGTGTAACATCACAATAATGAATATCTTCTCTAACTGTATGTGTATATGTAATTATATATTATATGTATGTAATTATATGTATAAATATGTTTTTCACATTTCTGGAAATGGATTGGCACCTCAAAGGTCATGCATATAGGGTTTTTTTATTGTTTTATACAGTTATCAAAATGCCTTCTAGAAATGTTGTATCAATATGTTCTGAGACTGTTTGAGGGTGTTATTTGTTCCTGTCGGTCCTGGGTATTTTTTATTTTCTCTAATTTTGTAAATAGTAATAAGTGATATGTTATTCTAATTATTCAAGTTTTTTGAGAGAAGTGAAAGAATACCCATATAGTTAGTATTCTTAAATACTTTATTTTTCCTTACTGATAATAGTGTGATGAGGATTCTTACAGACTCCTAAAATCAGAAGTCATGTTGGGAACAAATGCTGGTTTAAAAACATTGGATTAAAAGTCACAAAACATACCTGTATTTTCAACTCTTTTATTTACTGACTTTGAGCATATGTCTCAACTTCTTTTGGCTTCAATTTTTGTTGAAAAATGTACATTATAATGGGATGTTATGTTACAGAAAGAATAAATGAAAACACAGTTGACATTTAGTGTCATCGAATACTTGAACTTTGAAATAATGTTTTAGATTATTTGTTTTTAAAAACACTTATCCCTTGCTGACATCTTACTATTGCTGATACCTCAGAACTAATAGAATACCATATAAGTTCTAATTTATCAAATGAAATCTAAAAAGGATAATGTGTCTCTTATTTAGCAGTCTGACTTATTATTTTGTAGAGAAACCAGGATGGTCAATTAATATCCAATGCCTGACACACAATGGGTACCAAAAAGAATATTTGTTGAATGCCATGCTGATGAGCTTTGGAGGGACAGAACATAAGACAAATAAGCACTGGTTTTACTGTTAAACCATACTAGAGTGCTTATTTGTCTTATGCTCAGTTTTAGACTCTCCCTGCCCTCTAGGACTTTCTATTCATCTTCTGTTCCTTAAGGACTTCTTTGCCTCCACTAAATTTGGGTTACATTTGGCTCAGTGCCTCATGGACAGAAATAGGGCAAAACAGATGTGTCAGGATGAGAAAGTATAGCCAGGTTTCCTGGGAGTGACCTAGAGTGACTGTTATCCAGCTTCAGGAATTCCTCTCAACCTTGTTGCTCCAATATCTGATGGGGAAAGGGTCAGGGAACTTGTGGCTCTTAAAACCAGGTGCATAGATTGACTCACACAGATACCTTGTTCAATCTCTTTGACTCAATCCTGCTTTTTCCGGCCTAGTTTCCTTCACTCCCATATCCTTTGAAGCCATTGCTGTTTTTCACTTTGGATCCAGGGAGTAAGTCCTGGTCTAGGATATAGTTCTATTGTCCATGTAGGGATTAAAATTTCTGGAGGTGTATAGAAAGGTATCACTGAATAAGAACCATGCTGTTTGCTAACATATGTTAATTGCTTACCATATGTTCCACACTTTCCATGCACTCTGAATCCTTACAGCCACCACTGAGGAGCATGTAATAGTATACCATATTTTATAGGTGACAAAGCTAGAGACACTAAGTGACCTGCCAGGCATTATACTGCCAACAAATAACAGCCAGAATTTGAATTTTGTCTTACTTTTAAAGACTTATACCTTTTTTTTAACTCTGCCTTTTAAAATTATAAACCCTTTGCCAAGCATTTACCAAAAGTAATTTGGTTAGAAACTCAGCCATCAAAGCTAATAAGGCCCTGTAAGAATACAAAGTGATAAATAAGCTTTTGAATTTATGACCAACTTTCATCTCTTTTCTGGACAGGAAGCAGAACAAGCCATCCAGTGTCTCAATGGCAAGCTGGCACTGTCTAAGAAGCTGGTGGTACGATGGGCACATGCTCAAGTAAAGGTATGGCTAAGTGGCTAGAAAAACAGTTTCTTGCCTCATCCTCAGGGAGTCTCTGAAAGACAGTTGCCCATGTCTCCATTTGCATCCCAGCCTCTTCACATCTGGAACAGCCATACTTTGGTCTCCTACTTGTATTTACCATGTGGGTTGCCAGATTTTTCTTTTGAGAAGCATCTCGTAGGGATTAAGTTCCTTCGTTGTTTCTCTCCACATGCCCACAGATCCTGTTTTTGATTGATTTTTCCATGTGGCTGATGTGTATACTCAGGCCTCTATCATTTTTTCAGTGGGGGTTGTTCTTCAGAGGGAAAAAATGTATTTATTTTTAAAATTAGTTGCTTTAGGCATTATTAGACTCTTCCCAGCTTCTTGTCTCTATGGAGAGTTTGAATTTGTTTATTCTAAAAGCTTGAGAAATGGGTAGTTTCTCTTGAGTGCTTATAGCACTGGCATCTCCTTACTCCAGAGATCTTGAGAATTATTAGAGTGCGAGTTTGTGGGACTTTGCAGTGCCTATATTGTCTCCAAACCTGAGAAGTGGCAAACTGCCCTGTTCATCCTGCAGTTGGTCTCTTGGGAGAAGGCACTAGGAAAGCTGTAGCCATTAAAATAAAAGAAAAAGAAGATGAATGGTATTCTGTTCCAGCTGGCACAGAGCTGGTGAAGTGTGTGGACTGGAGCAGTCCCAAGAATCAGTTTTCCTTCTGCAGTGTGTCTTGACAGACCTGCCTGCAAAAAAAAATTTCTGACAGTCAGAGTTGGGGCTTTGGCTGTTAGCTATATGAGCATAGTTTTCAACCCTACCCAACAAGCTTCCCCGTTAAGAATCATAGAAACTAAACAGACTTTCAAGCACTAAGTCCAAACTGAAAAACAAAAGCTTAGACACTGGATCCTTATGAGCATTTCAGGTAATCACAGAGCCTTCTGAATTTCTAGGACACTTTGCCTTAAAAATAGAAACAAGAAGAATTACCAAATCCTTTTTTATTCAAAAGAAAATCAAGTCTCTTTTGCCAAACTGGCTGTCGTTTTCTTGCTCTGCATCTCATTGAAAAGGCATGCAAGAGAAATCATCCTTCATTCCTGTCTTTCATTTGAAAATCTGTACCTCGTGGTTCTCTTCCTGTAAATCTTTGACCAGAGGCTCCTGATTGCTCTCTTAATATTTTATTTACTTCTTACAAGAAATATGTAATTATCTGGCATCAAATTAAACTCCTTTACTATACAATGTTTTCTGTATCAGCAACTGAAAGCTGTTAATATTTTTTTCTTCCACTCAGTCCTGTTGAGTTAAATATTATGCTTGGTACTTTGCAAAAGCTAGCAGGATTTTAAAGTGCTTTGGATAAAGCAAATATTGTAAGAGGCGATATGTGACAGTTAAAATAAAAATGTAAGAGGGCAACCCTGCTGCTTATTTGCACCATCTGTGAATTCAAACATTGAAATTCTTTTCCTACCAAATAAGGAGGACTAATGGCTAGATGGAAGCTTCTCAACTGTTTTCTAAACTTGCAGCTTTCAGACCAACTTGTATACAGTTTTGCATTAATTCTAGGTAAAGCAGTCCTAAAATTATCTGGAAAATGTTGATGAAAAACTGGGTGGGATTAGCATTTTTTAACCCATGCACTGAAATAAAGGACTGGTTTCTGCTCACATAAAGTAATACCTCTTTTCTTTCAGAGATACGATCATAACAAAAATGACAAGATTCTTCCAATCAGTCTTGAACCTTCCTCAAGCACTGAGCCTACTCAGTCTAATCTAAGGTAAGACAGTGTACCATAGAAGGACACAGTTGTTCAAGAGCCTGAGCTCTCTTTGTTGCACACCTTCACTTACACAGAACATAGTGGATCTTTAGACTCTTAATTTAGAATAGAATCTGCTAACTTGATGTGTTGAGAAATGGGTTCAGTTAACCTCTAGAATGTATAAATTTTCCTCTCCTTACATCTCCCCCAAGATCATGTACACCCCGTAATCCTGTACTCCCCATTTATAGAATGCACTCACTTTAAAAGGGCAGGTTTAGTTACTACACATCAGCTCGATACAGTGGCACACACTTTTAATCCCAGCAGTTTTGGTAGCTGAGGCAAGAGCCAGCCTTAGCAATTTAGCAAAACCCTAAGCAACTTAGGAAGCCCTTGTCTCAAAATAGAAAGAGGCCAGGAATGTGGCTCAGTAGTTAAGTGCCCCTGGGTTCAATCCCCAGTACCAAAAAAAAAAAAAAAAAAAATTGCTACACACCAAGCCTTGTGCTTAACACTGGAGATGCAAAGATATATCAGACACAGCTCTCACCTTAAAAACAAGCATTTTAGTAAAACCTTGGGTCCCTTTGGCATTTGCCATTATACACTGATTTCCTCACTATCCCTGAGTTCCTTTATATAAATTTTCGTTTTCAGATATTTAATTCTATGTACCATTCATCAACTATAATAGTTTTGGTTCTAGTTTCTATGAATTGTCAGTTATTTCTTTGGAGCTAATTCAAAACAGGGACACTAAGGGTTGGGTAGAGAAAGGGGAAGGTAAATGGGTAGTAGAACAGAAGTAGAAGTTGGGCTTTTTGTTTTCTTTCTCCCCCTCTTTTTTTTTTTTTTTTTTTTTTTTTTTTTCTTTTTTTTTTTCCCACATTGTAGCCTATGAGAAATTTTTAGTAATAATAACAATGCCCAGGATTTAACAACCTTACTATGAAGCAAGCACTGTGCTGAACACTTTATATGCAGTATGTCATTTAAGTATAATAAAAATCACTTTATATATGAAAAAATTGAAGTTCAGAGAAGTGAAATATCTTGGCCATTATGTAAGTAGCAAATAGCAGAGTTAGAATTCAAAGCAAGGTCTAACAGACTTGAGAATTTAATCTTTATATTGGATGTGATGGCACATGCTTGTAATTCCAGCGAGTTGGGAGGCTGAAGTAGGAGGATCAGAATTTCAAGATGAGCCTCAGCAATTTAGTCAGACCCTGTCTCAAAATTAAATAAAAAGGGCTAGGGATGTAGCTCAGTGGTAAAGCGCTCCTGAATTTAATCCCCAGTCCAAAAAAAAAATATATATATATATAATCAGTCCTTTAGTCCTGAAGTAATAACTTCAGGGTCGCTCCAGACAGTAAATGTAGGAATATAGATCTAAAGATTTTTCCAGGGCAGGGGAAGAAGATATGTGAAGGAACATAAGTGATACATAAGGATCAGAAGTCAGTAGTCATAAAGTTAGGAAAGTGATGTCTATTTGGATGAAAGACCAAACAGGAGGGGAAAATGCCTTTCTCATATATCATCTCCACCAAACCAAACTGAAGGGGGATTGATCCTGGAATATTTTCAGGAATGATAAACTGGTAAATTGAAATTAATTTTATACTTATTTATATAAGTTTAATGTCATGATTTTTCTTTATTTTATATTGCCTTTATTGTTCTGTGCTTCTGGAAATTTTAAAAAATAAAAGTTTTACAAAACATTTATGGATTTTTCTAGATTCACTGGGAGTTTATATCCACTATACTCTTCTCCCCATAAGATCTGAACCTCCTCAATCACAGGTCAATCTCCATGGAGGTTATCATAAATCTTACTGCATGAGTGACTAGACTCATTTTTTAATATCTCCATATTGCAGTGATCATGTGTTTAGCTTCTTATGACCAGTATTCGCTACTTATTTACCAGATAGCCTAGTGTTTTCCATCTGTGTTTTAATCCAAAGAATCTCAACTTACATTTTTCTACTAACATCTAACCCTAAATAGAGAAGGTTGTTTTTTTAAACAGAACGAAGGGCTGTCACTTTAATAGATGTGGAGCCAAAATGCATCCTGGTAATACCTCAATACTCTTTTTATTGTAACTTGAGGGTTTCTTTTAAATTTTCTAATTGACACATAAAATTGCACATTTATAAGGTGCTATGTGATGTTCAACACGTGTATATTGTGTAATATTCAAGTCAGGATAAACATCTGTTTAAACATTTAATTGTTTCTTTATGAGAACTTAGTTTTAAATTTCTTGCCTCTGAAAATTTATGGATATGTATAGCAGATGTATACCTATTGAGGATCCCTAGAAGACCATATATACACTGCTTCCAAATTTCTCTCACTACAATAAACCATTGCCGGCATCAAGAATGGAAGATAAAGGAATCCATGGGCCAAAAAATTCCCATTGTCTGAGTGCTTTATTGTGTGGAGTTAGCAGTGACCTCAGTCAGAAACAGATTCCTCACAACTTCACAGCCTCTCCTTTCTATGTAATACAAAGTTGCTGGATTCCCACTTTGATGGAGAGGAAAGAGCGAAGACATTGGTGATGAACTGGGGTTGAATTGTAGCTGTGCAGTTTGTAAACTGTGTGAAACTTGAACATATTTCTGCTCGTGCAATTGCTTATTCACCCATAAAATATGAATGGCTAAACCTTATAGGCTTATTATACGGATTAGAAACAACATAAATAAAATGCTGGATACTATGCCTGGTTCATTGTAAATAAAACATATCTGTTATCTGTTATAAGTCTCCCTTTTAATAAAGGGAGACTTCATAGGATCTCCAGAATATTTTTTTCCATTATTATTCAGTGATTCAAAAGGTGATGCAGTGTGATAGTTAATAGCATAGGCTATGAAATCACTTTGTTTTCAAATCTCAGTTCAATCATTTACTATTTAACATTGGTCAAATTAACCTCCCTCTGTCTCACTTTCTTCTGCAAAATAAAGACTATAAACTGATGCCATGTTTTAATCCTCCTTGAGCACCTACTCTGCTAAGCACTAAGGTGCAGAATAGCATCTGTGAAGAATTAAAGAATTAAATATAACAACATGTGAAGTTAAGAATGTCTAGGTCTGTATTAAAAATTTAATCATGCTTCAGAGTTGATTTTTTCCTTAAAATGACAGGGTTTTGTTTTTTGGGGTTTTTTTTTTTACCTCTTTCTCTCTTTTATATGAAATGTTTAAGTGTTTGTAATTAAATATCTCTTTGCTTCTAAAGAGGCACAAGGAGATGAAATATACAAGTACGTTCTGAAAGAACATAGGCCCATTCTGATCCTTTGCTGTTTTTCAGTGTCACTGCAAAGATTAAAGCCATTGAAGCAAAGCTGAAAATGATGGCAGAAAATCCTGATGCGGAGTATCCAGCAGCACCTGTTTATTCCTACTTTAAGCCACCAGATAAAAAAAGGACTACTCCTTATTCTAGAACAGCTTGGAAATCTCGAAGATGATGGTTGTGAATTACTGTGGCAGCAAAAGCAAATTGGTCTCCACACCTGACTCCTCTGCCTTGGTACTTTGTAGATGTGGATGGTACTATCCAACAGAGCACAATCACATGTTAGAGTTTGGTAACATAAAATTTTGGATGTTCTTATGGATGTGTCTTCCCTGAACTATGTGTAGAATTGAGCATCATCCAGAATAAATAGGATTGTGTCCAAAATTTTGATTTGAACACTGGGATGCTCTAGTTGGCTGGTTTGTTTGGATTCGTAACTACAGAAACATTATATAGTATGCCAGAGAGAAAGTCAAACATACAAAATGTTATTATTTAATCAGGAAACTAAATTTATTAACCTCTGTCAAAAGAACATTTTTCTGTGCACATGTCTTTACAACATAAAGAAAAAGTTAAGAGACAGGGAGGAAAGTAAGACATTTTAAATCATGTTTAGAACTGCTGTTCAAGAATTTATAACAGAAATTCCTCCAACTAAACTGAAAAAGAGAGTTCTTGGCAAAAGGGAGTTTGTCCTTTGAGCAAACATTGTAGTAATCTGCTTAAGAATTATGCTTATTGTTTCAAAATCCCAATTAGGAAAATGTGGTGTAGATCTTAAAATTGTTTGCATCAATGGACTATAGAGTCAAATTTAGCATTTTATACCACAATGAAATTTTTGTTTGGAAATCTAATTTTTATTCTATAGTAATCATTTTTTTAAATCCAAATAATCTTGCCTCTTATAATACCAAATGTTGTTATTAACACAGGACTTTTAAAATTGCACTTATTGCATGAGATTGTTTTTAAAGCATGAGATTGTTCTATTTGGAATTGTATCATGATCAATCTGAATAGAAAGCAAAATTTTTTGGAAAATCTAAACATTGCTATGTTGGTCATTATCAAATATGTTATTTTCTGATAATCATGTAGAGGTCTGAGTAGAAGAGGTCAAATGATCTTGGGCAGAAAGTCAGTGGAGCAGGCACCATTCTGGCACCAAGATTTCAAACACCTCATGTTTTATGTAGTTTTAAAAAACTGCATGACTTGAAAGTGATCCTTCATTTATGGAACATACTTTACCCTAGATATTTTTTCCATTTTGAACATTCAAAATATAACAACTTAGATAGATATATAAACTGACAGATTTGAGATTTGTTCCTTCACAGTTGTGGTCATTTTGGTGCCACACTTGACCGACTATTTCACTGGGCAGGACTGTTGCTTCATTACTAGGTCGATCACTTTGTTACTTACTCTAGGTGCCATTCATGATGATTACAGACTGTTTTCCACCATCATTCCTAGCAAGAGGAAGCTTTCATTATGGGAATTTAAGTCTTCCTTAAGTTTAAATGAATTTAAGACATTGGAAATCAAAATTCAGTTCAGTGAAGTTTCATAATCCACAGAACTGATTCAGAGAAATTCTTATCACTTTTCCCAAGGTCAGTGTTTTTAGATATCTTTAGATAGCAAATAATTTCTGCATTTATTAGCTATGTTATCTATGATGCAAGTAATTCTCTTTCCAGTTGAGGGTTATAGTTCAGGGAGGTGGGTAAACTATCTCCCATCTTTCTGATGACTTCTTGGAGTATAGAATTCACCACTTATCCTTACGTCCTCAAAGGGTTATGGTGGAGTAGAACTTAATGCAAATAGCCTTCTATTTTTAATAGGAATTTAGAAAATACTTAACTTAGAATTATATAGAATTGTTTTCTTTAGAAACCAGAACTATTTATTTGTATTTAAAGCACTGTTTATTATTTGTACCGATTCTTACCCTTGCGTGTGAATAAATGCTAGACAGTTTCTGTGTGGTTGTGTCTTCTCTGGTCCATTTATTGGAATGAAGACTGCAGCTCTCTAGTAGGCTTATTTCCACTCAGAGGGTCCAGGTGGAGTTCTGCTTCCAGGTGTCTTCTCTGCAGAGGGCTCCAGTTGGAGAATTCACCTGAGAGGCAGTTTTCTTCACCCTTTTGCCTACCTTCCTCTATTGTTAACGATAAGAAAAGATACTAGCTATTCTCATTGCAAATGTGACTATTTGAACTTACAGTTCATACCTTAGTGAGTCTCCCTCTCAAAATAGAAGTTTCAAAAGAAATATGTATATCATAAATATGCTGAAAGAAATCTCATGAAAGGCTTGTAAAATACAAGTGTTAACTTGGTCTACTATTAAGAGGTAACCTGTACTTTAAGTAAAATTATTCTTTGGTTTACTCTTGCTAAAATCATGTCACTTATCATTTTATTTATATAAGAGTGAAGAACTGAAGAAAATATTAAGAATTATGAACTACTTAATTTCAGCTCCTATTTTATCAAATGCAAAATGTGACTTTCTGTGGTTGGCATCTCAGTAATGGGAGAAAGGATCAAATGAAGAGCGATTTTTTTTTTCCAAAATATGCTTTAAATCATTTGCCCCAGTTTTATGAATCTAGATATTCCACAACCCTGTCCCTTGTCTATTAAGATGTGCAGTTAATTTTCAAATAAGACAATATATCTGTGGATTTTTCTACTGTATAAAAGAACAAGATCTCTTCTTCTTGCCTTATAAGTTAAATGTTACCCAGTTACAATGGCACACACCTATAATCCCAACAGATCAGAAGCTGAGGAAAGAGGATCGCAATTTCAAAGCCAGCCTCAGCAACTTAGTGAGACCCTGAGCATCTCAGTGAGACCCGGTCTCTAAATAAATATAAAAAGAGCTGAGGATGTGGTTCAGTGGTGAAGTGCCCCTGGGTTCAATCCTCAGTACCAAAAAGTTAAGTTAAATGTAAACCATTTCCTGTGTGTAATCATTATGTTTCTAAAATACAATTTGATTCCATCTTATTTATCCTTGATTTCTCTTTCTCTCCTGCTTCTATCCAATCCTTGGGTAAGTCCTGTCAATTATCCAAAATACATCTTGAGTCCAACTACATCTCACCAAGTCCCACAGTACCATTTTTGTTCAAGCCACTGTCATCTCTTTCCTGAACTGTTGTAGTATCTTCCTAATTATCTCCCTGCCTCAACTGTTGCCCCCTATAGCCAGTTTTCCACACAGTAACTGGAGCAATCCTTTTAAATTATTTTGAAATAATTTCTCAAGCCATTGCTTGGTGGTACATGTCGGTGGTCCCAACTACTCAAGAGACTGAGCCAGGAGATTTAATTCAGCCTGGCAGTTCATAACCAACCTGGGCTTTCCATCACACCCACAATAAAATCCAAAGAACTATAAGTTTTTAAATGACAAAAGTCATTATAGTTGTACATATTGACGGGATTTGTTGTTACATATATGTGCATGCACATAATACATAATAATATATAATTAGGCTAATATCACTCGCCACCTCCCATTTTTTGGTCCCTTTCCTCTTTTGATCTCCCTTTGATTTTGAGAAGATCCACCCCCACCCATTTTCCTTTTTCCTCTCTGGCTTTGGCATATGAGAGAAAGTATAACCCTTAAACCGAGTTTGACTTATTTTGCTTAATATGATGGTCTCTAGGTCCATCCATTTTCATGCAAATGACATAATTTTATTTTTCTTTATGGCTGAATAAAACTCTATTGTGTGTATACACCACATTTTCTTTATCCATTCATCTGTTGAAGGATACCTACACTGGTTCCATAGTTTGTCTATTGTGAATTGTGCTGCTATAAACATTGGTATGCATGAATCACTAGTAAGATGACTTTAATTCTTTAGGATAAATACCCAGAAGTGATATAGCTGGGTCATATGGTAGTTCCATGCATAGTCTTTTGACATTGATTTCCTCAATGTCAAAACCTCCACATTGATTTCCATAGCAATTGTACTAATTTGCAGTCCCACCAACAGTGTCCTTCTTCTCCACATCCTCTCCAGCATTTATTATTAGTAGTAGTATTTTTAATGACTACCATTCTGATTGGTATAAGATGATATCTGAGATTTGCCATTTCCCTAATTGCTAGCAATATTGAATATTTTTTCATATATTTGAGAAATGTTTACTTAATTCATTTGCCCATTTATTAATTGGGTTACTTGATTTTTTTGGTGTAAAGTTTTTTGAGCTCTATATATTCTTGATATTAATCCTCTGTCAAAAGAGTAGCTAGCAAAGATTTTCTCCCATTCTGTGGGTTCTCTCTTCACATTTCTAATTGTTTCCTTTGCTGTGCAGTTTTTTAATTTGATGTTGTCCCATTTACTAACTCTTGGCATTATTTCCTGAACTTAGGGGTCCACTTAAGAAAGCAATGACTTGTTCTTGACTACTTGTCTGACCCTGCTGCCTCCATTTCTCCCCTTGCTCACTGTGCTGCTGCCATACTGGCCTCCGTGCTGTTCCATAGCACAAGGGAGCACCTACCTCAGTTCCTTGACATCAGCAGTTCTCTGATTGCCTGGAATACTCTTGCCACAGGGCCACAGAACAGAGCCCACTCCTTCATTTGACTTATGTCTGCTCAAATGTCAGTGATTAAGTGGTTGTGTTTGGCCTCCCTCCTAAAAGTACAGTCCCGTCACTTTTCATCACTCCTTGGTTTTTCATTTTCTAATGAACTTATCACTACCCAACATGATATATAAATCAATTTTGTCTCTTCACTAGTTGAATGTAAGCAGAAACTCTTACTTCTGCTGTATCACCAGAATTTAAAATAGGGCCTGGCATGTAATACGTGCTCAGTAAATATATATTGAATAAAATATCAGAATCTTGGTATTTGAGAGTTGAAGGTTCTTGTGAAACCATCCCATGTCACCTCTTCAGTGTCCATATGGAAAAAATAGAAACCCAGAAACAAAGTGATTTGACCAAGACCACATAGTTAATGGGTGCTATGGTTTGAGTGTATCCCTAAAGGGTTCATGTGTTGAACTTTAATCCCCATTATGATTATGAAGTATTACAAGAATGGAAGTTTATTCTAAGCCAACACCATAACGTTTAACAGTGGGGCCCTTGGGAGGTGATGAGGATTGCATAGGGTAGTCAGAGAGATGTACTCATGATTACAAACTGGTAACTATGAGAGGAAGAGAGACCAGAGCACACACACACACCTACTCCCCATCTTGCCATGTGATACTATCTTCTCAAAACAGCCACCAAAAAGATGATGGAATGAGACAGACGTTACCCTACATATATGAACGAAAATACAAATGGTGTGACTCTTTGTGTACAACCAGAGACATGAAAAATTATGCTGTATTTCTGTAATATGATTTGAATTGCATTCTGCTGTCATATATATAACAAATTAGAATAAATAAAATTTTAAAAAACCTCAGCCAGCAAGAAGGCCATCACTAGATGTGACCCCCTCAACCTTGGATGGACCTCCAGAACCATGAGCCAAAATAAACCTCTTTTCTTTACAAAATAGCTTGCCACAGGCATTCCATTTAGTAATACAAAATGGACTAATATAATGGGACAGCTTTAGGTAGAACCCAGACCTACAAACATGCATCCTGGTGTACATTGCTTTGTCTTAACTGGCCTGTGCCACCTCTTTTCATACAGCACACAAGCTAAAAATGGTTTTTACTTTTTTAAGTGGTTGAGGGGGAAAAAAAGAACACAATCTTTTGACACAAGAAAATGATGTGAAATTCAAATTTCAGTGTCCATAAATGAATTTTATTAGAACACATTTACATCCATGCATTTACATATTGTCTATGACTGCTTTCCTACTTTAACAGCATATTTGAGTAGTTAGAACAAAAACTGTGTGGCCCATAAAGTCTAAAATATTTACTAACTGTTTTTTTACAGAACAGAGAGTGGCTCTAGACATTGCATTACTGAAAAACCTTTGTGGTGTCAAAATTCTGGGGGTACACAGAAAATAAAAAGCAGCATAGAGGTTACAGAACGCCATGCACTGAGTATTACTGGTTCTGTATTCATATCCCTGACTCCTTAAACATCCTTTGGGACAGGAAATGGGCTGTCCCAGCCCCAGTAGGATTACTATACTGCAGAAAATTTAAATTCCCTCTTTGTCCATGTGAGAAAGTGAAAGCCCTAGGAGCTTTGGCCTCACATATGCCCCAGTTAGATCTCTATCCCCAGTAGTGAGTAGTGACAAAAACCCTACTTCAACTACCTTATGGTAGAGCTCTTATTGGCTCATGTAACTGAAAAGTCCAGGTGTTCAAATGATATGGTCAGGCATCTGTCTTGATTGTGTTTTCCTCTGGGTTGGTTTTATTCTCAGGCAGCCTGTATTCACCATCTCTGGAGAGAGATTTGAATCCCAGGTTTAAAAAAAAAAACAAAAAACTGATCTGTCAGAGTCTATCCCAGGACACGGCTCTATACCTTTTCTCGATATTCAATCTTGCTTGGCTAGAAGTAATTGTTACACAGAATGGCATATTATTTTGACATGCTCTTAGAACTTCCTAAGCTAGAAATATAATTAAAAATTCAGCCCTCCTCTCCTGAAAACAGTCCTCTCCCATTTGAGAAGCTTTTTGGTGGGTGATCTCATCAGAAGGAAACTTGCTTCCTCCCCAGACACATGAGGCATCTGCCACATGCCAGGCATGGAGGGTACAAAGAGTAAGGCATGGTGCCTGTGCAGTGTCACATGCCATGATAAAGGGAAGACTCGGGAGCTGTGGGAGAGCAGAGGTTAGGCACCTAACTCAGCTTGGACAGGAGGTGAGGGAGAGATGATCTCCTATAAGTATCACCTGAGCTGGGCACTGAAGGATGTCAAAACATAAGCCGGGCTAAGGGGTTAAGAAGAGCACTGGAGCAAGAACAAAAGCCCGAAGTGGAAAAGCTTGAGATTTAATCATAAGAGGAGTTAAAACACTTTCAAATACCTGTACCCAGAGGATAAGCCAAATCTGAGAGGCCTTCAGCAACTTGCCCCATTATGCATTCCCTTAAGCAGAGTAAACTGCTCAGACATTCCGAACACAGAGAATCTCCAGACGCCCCTGTTCTTGTCAAGATGTTTCTTCTACCTAGAAGTCTGTTTTGCCCACCCCGTCCCCCCATTTGTCTTACAGATATCTTCCTGCCCATCCTCAAGGGTTAACCCAAGGCAGTTAACTACCTTGTTGATCCTTAGATACCTAGTTCTGTTTCATCACTTGTCACTGTATATAATGTGCTTTATCATTAAAAAATGATTCTCATTAAAAATAAGACAAGCCTCAGGGGCAAATTACTTCTCAGAAAGCAGACAAGTCAACTTCTCCTAGACCCAGGTAAATCCTGGTGCTGTGGAAGCTCATCGACCCCCTTGGCTTCAGTGCCATCCTATGCTCACACCTCTGAATTCCCTCTCCCAGTTCCAGCCTCTCTTCTGAGCTACAGACCCATACACCCAATTCACTCCTGGGCACCCCACCTGAACACTTTCTGGTACAATGAATCAAAACTGAGCCCATTAATCCCCGACCCCACGTTTCCCAATTGCTCCTGAGTTTTATGTCTTCTTTGAGTGAAGAAAAAAAAAATTTTTTTTTAGTTGGAAGTTATACTAGCTAGGCGTGGTGAGCACTCTTGTAATCCCAGCAAGTCCAGAGGCTGAATCTAATGCCAGGAGGATCGCAAGTTTGTAGCCAGCTTCAGAAACTTAATGAGACTCTGCCTCAAATTTTAAAAATTTAAAAAGTGCTGTGACTATGTTCAATTCCTAGTACCAAAAAAAAAATGGGGTTATATGTGACTTTTTCTACTCCCCCACTCCCCCACACCTAGGCTCTTAAATAATCAAATTTACATATTCAAGTTAGGATGATGTCATATACAATCATATATATTAAAAAGATGTTAATGTATATAAGTATATATGATTCTATGGGATCAACATCTACATAAAATATATAAATATTTGCAAATACAGTATATGATTCTACATAGCATGGTATATAACATTAATATAGAAGAAAATTATATAGGAGACTGAATGTGATATTTAGTATATATAATCACAATCATACACTGTATGTGGTTATATATAACATAATAAAGTGACGTAATTCCATTTCTTCTTTCCATCCTCCTAGTCCCCATGACTGCTTTATTGCATCTCCCTTAGATTGCTGCAGTACCTTCAGGATTCACCATCTTCAAATCTGTCCTCAAGCCAACTGCCTAAGTCATCTTTCCAAAATCCCAGTTTCCTCATGTCATTTTCATGCTTAAAGGCTTTTTATGACCCTTCACAGTTGATATTTTGAAGTTGAAATTCCTTAGTATGCTATTCAAGGCTTACCTCAGTCGAGTTATTTTTAAGTCTTATCTACCCTTTGCTAGAAAAAGGTCAATAGGGGGGATTTACTTTGAATAGTGTGGTCAATGCAGAATTTCCTCAAGAGGGGACTTCTAGTCCCTCTACTTTCCCTGCTTAGCTAGTGACTTCTGTGTCCCCATTATGTCCCCTTCTTAAGTGAGGACAATGACTCTGGGTGACTAAGTAACTACTGATTACTGGGCCAGTGTCAAGCTCTTAACTTGAAGGTGAGTACCTTGGCCTCTGGGAATCCTCCCAGCCCTTGTAAGTGAGTTCTGTGTTAATGCCCACTTTATGGCAAGGAAACTAAGGCGTCTAGAGTTTGTCACTTGCCTTAGAGCCCACAATGTGTAACAGAGTCCTATCAATTCAGGCTGCTAGGATCCTTAACGCCGTGCTTGCTGCTTTTATGGAGAGAGGATGTCACCTCCTGTGGACTGCCAACCTCTCAAGATAAACCCGAACTCCTTGACACTCTGACCCTCCCCAGCCCAGCACTGCCCTAGCAAGCACTAACTGGGACCACTCTTCACCCCCATCCAGCTCCCCCTCACTTTCTTCCTGCCTTGCCTAACTCATCCTCCAGGACTTCTCTGAGAGGTCACCTCCTCTAGGATGCCTTTCCTGGTACCCTCACCTGTGAGCCAGGTAAAATGCCACTTCTCCTTGCTTCCATAGCACCCTCGTAGCCCCTGTCATGCCACACTGGGTGGCTAGCTCTTTTCTCTCAATAACTGTGGGCTCCTAATTGGGCAGAGACTAGGACAGTTTCCTCTAACACGGAACTGGAATAAGCACTTCATAAATGTCTGCTGACCTGAATTTACTCAGTGGACATTCAAACTGGAAGGGGACTTGAGGTGACCATAACTATACATTTGCAATATGCTTTAAGGTCTGAAAAGCCCTTTCACCTAATTATCTTATTTACTCCTCCAAGGTCGATATTGGCCCCAAAGTTGAAGAAACTGAGATTCAGATAAAGTTAAGTGACTTTTCCAAGTTCATCCAGCCAGGAAGTGACTGGGCTGGGTTTTGACCTTGGGTCTTTCTCAGGTCCAGCACTTCCCAGATCATCTGATTCAAATGAGACACAAATTTTACTACCAAGGAAGGACACTGTGGCCAGGAGAGGTACATTTCTGGCCTAGGCTCACACAATTCATACCCCATTCTGTGCTCTTTCCTCACACAGGAAATGCCCAGGAAGGTGACAAAGTGAGAATAGGGTCTTAGACTAGGGAGAAAGAAGCAGCCTGTGTCTCTTCCCATTTGCTCCCTCCCCATTTGTCACAACCCAAATGTTTAAATTTTGTATTTAGTATTTACTCTGAAATGGCTTTCATCTGATTTCCCCCTTGCTCACCAATTTAGCTGTCAGAGTAAATAAATGTGAAGCCAGGTCTCCAGCCTCTCCCAGCTCACATTACCTTCCTAGAATTACTCCCCGGCGGGTGGAACCACTGCTGGGGGCCTCCTACAGAATTATCCAGTTACTAATGAAGCCTTTTTTTTCAAACCCCAACCTTAATGGAAACTCAGGTGGGGGAGGATAGTAAAATCCATCCCAAAGGACAAGATGACCACATCCTGTCAAGTGACCAAGAGAAGAATTGAAGTGAGAACTAAATGACATTGTATATGTTGAATGCTAAATACAGCTCCAGGAGGGAGTCAATACTTTTTGAAACAAAATATTAGTTTTAATGTATGGTTAGCTGTCACCTCAACCCTGAGATGCATTGTTATCCCCAAAAATGCAAGGAAGGAAACCAAGGCTCAGAGAAGCAGGGTGACCTGCCCCAGTCGCCTGCAGGAAGAAATTGAGTATCCTGATGGAACATACTAAAGTTGCTAATCCTAATTTTGCCAAGGTTACTCCTGTCTGGATTCTTTCTTTGTAGTGGTTGTTGGAAGAGAGATTTCTTGTTCTCAAAGTGATTTCACTTCTGTGCTTTTTGAAGTCAGGCAGGCCCTGGGCTGGAATAATGGATATGCAGCTTCATTAAGTAAGTTATTTAGGAGAATGTTTTATTATTTGGTGAACTTATGTCTTTCTCCATAAGAATTTGAGGTGGCATTCAGTAGAATGACAACTAGAAAATACAGCCAATCTATGATGTAAGGATGGCTAATTTTGGGGGGTTATTTACTGTGGTCCAGGTAGAGTCCTGAGACCTCGTACAGGGATCATTTGTTCGATTTTCACAGTTAGATAGGAGCTGGAGTCTTTCTCAACACCACTCCCACAGGTGAGAAAACAAACTGAACAAGTGACTGAATAACTTGTCCAGAGTAATAAAGGGAAGTAACAGGACTCGTTCCCAGTCTGCTCTCAGAATCTTTGTGCTGCACCTCTGAGTTTAGTGCCTCTTACTCCCCTTTTGAGTTCCTAAGCACTTAATCAGGATTCAGGTGCAGAATTGCATAATAGGTAAGAGTTTGGGTTTAGAGTCTGAGTACCAGAAGTTGAAATGGGAGCTTCTATGAGCATGTTTCTTCAACTATCACTATAATCTCTTCAAAGGTTTGGCTGTGAGAATTACAGTGAATAATGTATATAAAATAGTGTTTGGCATCGAAATGCTTAATAAATGATGTTTGTATTATTATTATTATTATTAAGAATTATTATCACTCAGGGAATACATGCTTCCCTTCCTCTTCATAGGAGGGCAACAGCTTGTTCATTCAGCCTCAACCTTTGCACTCATCTCTCTACCTGGAATATTTTCTTCTATCCCCTGAACCTATCCAAATTTCACCTGCCCTTTAGTTTCATCTTAAGCCTTTTTTGTCCCTATGAAGTTCTGCAAATCCAGTACAACCTTTGTAGCTGCCTTCTTCTTTCCTGAGCTCTTCTGCACTCACATGGGTACAGCATTGTATAATGTTCATTGTCTTCCCAATTCCCCTGGCTGCCCAGAGTGAATGGGGAGGAGATGCAGGAGGTCCTATTATTATACCCATTTTGCAGATGAGAAAAGAGGCTTAGCTCATGAATGATAAGCCTGGAGTCATGTCCATGCTCGTTGAGAGAATATGGAAAGCTAATGTGTGCATGTGTGTTTGTGTGCATGTTTACACATGCTGAGTGGACATGGTCCTGTGTGCAGCCTAGAAATCAAGAGTATGAGCTCTGATATCAGACAAGTCTGGTTTTGATTTCTTGGCTCTGATAGTTATCAACCACTGTGGCTCCAGTTTGCAAATAACACCTCTCTGAACCTCAGTTTCTTCATCAGTAAAATGGGCACCATAAGACTAGGTGCCTCACACGGTTATTGGGAAAAGAAAACAAGATCGCAATTGTAAAATGCTAAGTATTGGAATGCCTGGCACAGATGAAAGTGCCCAGGAATGGTAGCTAAGATTATTGTGTGTAAAAGAGTTATTTGAGGAGGAGGGGATTGCTCATCCGTAATCATGTTGGAGGGTACATGTGTACACATGTACACTGTGTACATATGCACACACTTCACCTATTTCCATGTTGTAATCTGTTCTCATAAAAGATAATGGTTCAGAGAGAAACACTTTGCTCTCTGAAAATCTGTGTCTGAGAGCAATAAATAACTGGAATGCAGGGGCTGAAGTGGTTTCTGTGCATAGGAACAGATATTTTGTCTTTAGGGGACATAGGCATGGGTCTTTAGTGTCGTGTTGGTGTAGACATCCTTGTCTGCCTGCATCTGTCAGGAAGTGCCTCTGCCTGTGCAGACTGACTCTGCCTACTGGGAACCCCATGTCTGGAGAGGTGTGTGTGCCATTTCTGCCTATAAATGGTTATCTCACCATCTGTGAGGATGTGTGTGTATTTGGGGATGTCTGAGATGATACAGGAATTGGAGCTCTGTGAACGGCTGCTCTTTTGAGAATGGATGGGTATACAAATGTAATGACAATTGTGTATGTGAGGTGTTTACATCTATAAATAAGGGCAATTACTGAGGTGACAGTATGTGTGTGATACGGTGCTAGTGGGCTGTCATGACCATAGTGCTGGATCTAAGCCTGAGTGTGTGTTTGTTTTTACAAGAGGACATATGTTTGTGTATGTGTCTGTAAGCTTAGTTGGTGTGTGGTGAAGGGGCTGAGGCTGTAAGTGTCCATGTGTATCTGAATGCTGTAGGATGTTAGTATGGGTAAGGCTGTCTTTGAGTTTGAGAGTTTTGTCTGTGCAATTGGGGGCTGTCTCTTAGCTACATGCTTCTCTGCCTTCCCTACTTTTCTCATTATCAGTAGAACCCTAGAGATGGTGAGATGGGCACTGGACTGTGTAACTAAGTAAATCCTAAAGGGAAGAGGGATATTCCAAGCAATCCCTCCCAAAAGAATTCAAGGGAACTACT
Organism: Marmota marmota marmota; assembly: GCF_001458135.2. Classification (NCBI taxonomy): domain Eukaryota; kingdom Metazoa; phylum Chordata; class Mammalia; order Rodentia; family Sciuridae; genus Marmota; species Marmota marmota. Next base: position 8,940,972 of record NW_026000051.1, read on the forward strand.
CTCCCTTGCCACTAAAGTCCCTTCCCAGTCCCAGTCAGTGCTTATGAGCCGGTGTGCTCCCTGGTTGTTATGAAGTAGAGGTATCTGTGCAGGCATGTGAAGTATGGGTGGATGCCTATTGCCCCATTAAATGATGCAAGCAGGTAATAATTTGCATCTGTATGTACACAAATGTACCAGGCACAGCAGTGCATCAGCAGAGTATAACGTGTGGCTTCTTATAGAGTCCATCTCTGCAGACGGCTTGACCCTCTGGTCATGAATGGGGCTGTGCCTGAGGGCGGTGGGTGCCCTTTGAGGGAGGGGCAGTAGTGAGAGCTGTGTAGATGTGTGTGCCCGCCACTGTCTTTGTATGTAAGCGTGTCTCTGAGTGTATCAGCAGCTCTGAGTTTCTGTGTGACTCTGTGTTTGTGTGCGTATGTCTCCGGGACTCTGCCTCGTTGTGTGTGTCTCGCTCTTCCTTGGCGGGGAGGGGATTGGTCACGCATGACTCATCTTGAACCGAGCCGGGCTCCAGCGGCAGGGCGGCCGCCGCCGCAGCTGGAGGGGGAGGAGGACGAGGAGGAGGGAGAGGAGGAGGAGGACTACCAGGACGGGGAGGAGGAGGAGGAGAAGGAGGAGGAGAAGGAGAGGATGGAAGGAGGAGGA
>NW_026000051.1:8942218-8947365 GCF_001458135.2 Marmota marmota marmota
CCTCTGCTCCCACTGCGGACGGGCCCCCCCTCTGCGCGGCTCTCGGAGCTGCACGCCGACTGAGCCCGCCGCTCCAGGGCCCATGTACCTGGAAGCATGAGAACACTGCCCGGCGCTGCCCGAGGGCTGCCGGCTGCCGGCGGAGGGCGGCCCCGCCACCGACCAGGTGAGCGAGCGAGCGGGCGGCCCGAGCCAGGGAGCCCGGGCAGGGGGCCGGGGACCCCGAGGCCTAGCCCGGGCCGGGAAGCGGGCGGCGGCGGGGAGGAGGGGTGCGAGGGTGCTCCCGGGAGTGTGTGTATGTGAGGTGTGTGAGCGCGCGCGAGTGCTTGGGGGGGGGGTCGCGGAAAGCGGGAACACATTATGCAAATGTTGGAGGAATTTCTCAAAAAGCGATTTAGCAAAGACACAGGCGAATCAAGAGGAGGCGAGGCCGGTATTGTCCGTCTGAATAGGCGCTGATAGCGCCGATGCGCCGGGGGCTGTGCGGGAGCAACACTGAGAATCCCGACACCGGGCCGGTCCCGGGCGCGCCGAAAGGCTGGAGGGTGATTTTTTCCTTTTCTTGGACCCCTCTCTTTTCCCTTTTTGGTCTCATTTCCACCCCGATCTTGCCCCCTTTTGCTCCGGATTTCCCTTGGACTGGCCCTCGAAAGGCGCCTGAATTCGTGTCAATATCGCCTCTTCAATTTCTCGGCGCGTGTCGGGCCGGCGGGCAGGCGGATGCTCCCGGCGCTCGGGGTTTTATTTTCCTCAACCACCAGCACCACCACCACCACCCCCATCTCCTTTTTATTTTCTTTCTTTCTCTCTTTTCTCCTTTTTGCATTTTGTGCGGAGAGGAGGAGAAGGGAGCGAGGAAGGGGGGTGGGTGGAGAGAGAAAAAATTCGATTTTTAATTACTACCATTAAAAAATCAAATTTGCAATTCTTTGGGCGGCCTGATGGATCTCACTGATTGACAGTTGGAATTGACACTCTGGCTACCTCTTATCTTGGGCATTCACGACAATTTCTAATTGCAGGTAGTTTGTGTGTGTGCGCGTGTTTTTTTTTCCCCCTCAGAGGCTTGGATTGCAAGGGAACTAAGCGATTACTTCAAGAGCCACGGGTTAAGTGCAGGGAGAGGGGGAGAGAGAGGGAAAAAATCCAATCCAAATTCAAATTGCTTCATTAGAGAGACACCGCTTTTGTGGGGAAGGGCTTTAAATGCCCACTACAAAGTTAGGACTCATTGTTCGGCGCCGGTTTATATAACAGGCGCGGGGAGGCGCTGGGCTCAGGCTGCACCGAGCCAGTTCTGCAGCCGCCGCCGCCTGCATTCCCTCCCCCCTCCCCCAGGTGATGGCCCAGCCAGGGTCCGGCTGCAAAGCGACCACCCGCTGTCTTGAAGGGACCGCGCCGCCTGCCATGGTGAGTCCGTTCGGCTCTGCCTCGGCCCTCGGTCCCCCAGCAGCCCAGGCCTGGGCACCGGGCCCGGCTTTCCGGCAACTAACCGCTGCTCAAGCGCTGGGGGATTCCCGACCGGCGCCGCCCCTCTCTGAGCCTTGATTTTCTGGCCAGGAATGTGGGCTCTGGCCGCTTCCCGCACCCAAGATGCGCGTGTTAAAAGTTGGGGCCGTCCCTTCCTCTCCAATAGGCCCTTTCATTCCTGTCCTCCTGCCGACAGCGCGGCACACCAGGCAGATTTCGTTGTCAGTTGGTGCGCAAAGGGTTCAGATTTGTCGCCCAAGGCAGGGTCGATTCTGGGTGCCCGGCTCAGAGCTCTGCCCTTTCTCCCCTGCTGCAGGCTCAGTCAGACGCCGAGGCTCTGGCAGGCTCTCTGGACAAGGAAGAGGGTCGGGCCTCCCCATGTACGCCTAGCACCCCATCTGTCTGCTCGCCGCCCTCTGCCGCCTCCTCCGTGCCGTCCGCGAGCAAGAACATCTGCTCCAGCTGCGGCCTGGAGATCCTGGACCGGTATCTGCTCAAGGTGAGTCAGGGGAGGTGTTGTGTGTTTGTTGGCGGGTGTGGGTTGCAGCCCAGAGAACTGTAGGAAAGCTGTGCCGGGGCCAGGTCCACTTGATTCCGAATCCTGGCTCAGTCACTGCCCTACTGCGCGGCTTTGGGCAAGTCTTAGGGCCTTTCTGCGCCCCGGGTTCCGTCTGAAAAGTGGGAAGAGTGTATTTCCATTTCCTTGAGGCTCCGTGTTACCGAAGAAAAATGGGGGAGTCACATGCGCCTTCTGAGCTTCAGCGTTTGTGCCTGCAAATGAGAACTGGGGAGGCTGGGGCCGGGCATGAAAAGAGGCCCGAGCTGAATCGACCCCCATCCCCGCCCCCTCCCCAGGTCAACAACCTCATCTGGCACGTGCGGTGCCTCGAGTGCTCCGTTTGTCGCACGTCGCTGAGGCAGCAGAACAGCTGCTACATCAAGAACAAGGAAATTTTCTGCAAGATGGACTACTTCAGGTAGGCTGCGGCTGCCGGGTCTGCAGTGTGTCCTCAGGCAAGCCCCGGGCGCATACGCAGGGCCACTTCTGCGGCCTGTGGTTTTCAACTCCGGAGCCCTGGAGTCCCAAGGGCCTTCCCGGCGCGCCGCACTGGTCCAGCCTGCCGGCTTTCAGCACCGCGAAGCCAAAGCTCCAGGCCACGCGCCACTACTCGCACAGGTTCCGGTCGGCGTCTGCTCCCGGTTCCGGCGGTCCGCTGGGCTTTGGTCGCACCTCTGGCTCCGTCTCGGGTCTTGCCTGAGTCTCAGGTTCTAGTTCTGACCTCGGGCGCCGCAGCCGAGCTCTGACATCCGCGGCTCTGGCTCCAACCCACTGGGATCCCGGCAGTCAGCCGACTGCATCCCCAGCGAGCTCCGGCCCTGGTTCCAACCTTACTGGGACTCCAGTTGTGCGGAGGCCCGTCCTGGGAGGGCCTTTGACTCTGACCCGGACTCCGAACCGGGTTCAGAGCTGATCTGGCCCCAAGCACCAGCGCCGCATTCATCTCACATCCTAACCCATATCCAAGTGCCTCGTCCTAAACCCCAACCTCGGCCTCTGGCCTCAACTCATGCCCAGGTCGCGCAAGTGTTCGCAGTTCGAGTATGGGGTCTTGCCGGTGTCCCAGGAGCCAGTTCCAGTCCCAGCTCCGCCATAGTTTCCGGCTCCGGATTCAGTCTTTACTGGTTATAGGCTCAGGCTTTGGGCTGCTGGGACGCGAATGGAGAGTCGGGCGCCGCAGCCCAGACAGCTGAGTAGGAATACCTGGGCCACTCTGTCCGCGAAGCAGTGCCGCGCTTGTCCCCGCAAGCTCAAGATCTCCGCCAGTTGCATCCTTCCGCCGCGCCGCTGTGTTTCAGTCGCTTATGCGCGCCTCACTGCTACCCGCGTAGTCTGGCCTGACCCAGTCACGGGGTCGAGGTCACTGAAGTGTCAGGGGCGCTGCGACTGTCTGCAGGATCTGGGGGGGGGGGGGGCGTATGAACCAGGCCTGGTTCTGTGGTGGCCGGGTGTGGAATTGGTTCCTGGGAGGATCGCCTCCCAAAGTGCTTTCTCAGGAAGTGGAGAAAACTGTTCCCCTCTATCACCACCCCCTCCCAACCCACATACATCCTTCCCCGCCTCCGGAGAGGTCACAATTTCAGACTTCCTTGAAAAGACCCCAGCCCCAGAAAGTCTCTGAGGGTAGGGAGTTTGGTGGATGGTAATGCCTCGACCAAAATTGAGCCTCCAGGGACCTGGGATGAGAAGACCTTGAGTCTAGGGAGGAAGTAGGCAGCATTTGGAGCTGGGAAAGCCTTGAGAAGCATGGTTTAAAAGACTCTTTTTGTGATGAGTATAGAAGAGCATGAGTCAACGTGTTTTGTCTGGGGGATAGGGATGCTCTAGTAGGTGTCCTGGGGCTCCCCATACAAGGAGAGTGTGTGTATTGTCTGGGATCTGTGCAGTGGTACTGGGGAATATGTTGTCAGCAAGGTCAGGAGTGTGTGCACAATGTGTGTGTTCCTTTTTATAGAGAAACATTTGTCTTTAGTTCAAGCATATGCACAAGGTGGACAATACAGGGTCACACCTGGACCAGGATCTGTAAGAGGGAGAGTGAGGTCTGGTGAGAGAATTCTGAAGCCATGTCACTCCCTAACTCCACCTTTTCCTCTGAGGGGACTTTCCTGCTTATGGCCCTCCACCTGGGGAACTGTAGGATGAAGGGTGTAAGGTCAATGTGTACTTGTATCTGCCAGCTGCTGTGTGCTTATTTAGGCAGAAGGGGGTTGTTACTGTGGTGTGTTACCAGAGTGCAATATCTCCTCCACAGTTCCATTTGACTCTTGATTTGGCTCCTGCAAGAAATGGAGGTACAGTCACTGTCTAGCCACTTCCCTGTTCTAGGCCTGACTCCAGTCGGGGGTGGGGTGGGGTGGGGGAGCTGCTGTTTGGGGGCATCTTGAAATCATCAGCTACCAGGGAGCTTGGGGAACCCAGCAGGAAGGAGCCTAGGTCCTCCTTTGTAGAGTGAGGCTGGACAGGACACCTGTCCTGGCTCTCCTAGTGACAACAGGCCTGGTACCCTTACCACTTGTCCAAATTTCTTTGCTGCTTCTCCAGCCCCAGTTCATGCCCAAGCTGGACTGAGCCTCCTTGAAGGTCAAAACTAAGATCTTGATTCCATTATTCAGAGCCTCCATTGATTCCCTGTTCCACTGCAGTGGGGTGGAGGGTAGGGTGCCTGGCCATTGTGGGGAAAGGGAGGACACTGAGTCCTGTCAGGCCAAGTGACCTTGGGCAAGTCACTGCATCTCTCTGCTCTGAGTTCTCCTTTTTCAAGATTATCTCCCTGAGCTGCTGAGTAGGCCACTGAAGGAGCCACCATAAAGGCTCCCTAAATGGTAGTGTCTACAAATGCCTGATTACTATTGTCACCACCAGGCACAGCCCATGATGGATGGCATTTTCCCAGGCAGCTTGAGGAGCAGAACCTGCCTGAAATGATGAAGCTGGGTTGTTTCTGGGCTATAGGTTCTGAGCACTAATCCTTTTCCAGTGACAGAGCCCCCAAAGCAAAACTAAACCAGATTTTCACTTAAGAAAACGAAGGGGGAAAAACCTCACATTCCCAGGATGAGAGTAAAACTGTGGCTTTTCTGATCACTTCACACACACACCTCCCCCCCCCCCCAGA
>NW_026000051.1:8947915-8956958 GCF_001458135.2 Marmota marmota marmota
CCCCCCCAGATCTCTTGGGCAGCCCCACCTATAACAAAAATAATAAAGCCCACAAAAAGGGAAAGAAAAAGAAACGTTGGGCAACACCAATTACTGTGAGGAAGCTTCCCCTGGAGAAGGCTGAGAGAAAGTGTGTGGGAGGCAGAGTTCCCTCTCAGGAACTGAAGCTCAGGGAGGTGCTGTGCCCTGAGACTTTCTAGCCTCTATTTCCTGGAGCTGGGGCTCAACCATCCGGTAGGATGTGGACTAGAGCAACATAGTGCCCAAAGAGACCCAGGTTTTCCAACAGGGTGAAGGACAGTGGGAAGGAAGAGAGTGACTGAGACCCCATGGAGAGAGCACTTGGGGTTCCCATAGTCCTCTAACCTTTGATCTTGGCCCCTAGGGAAAGGGTTCTCCTTAATTCTAACCCCTGTCTTTCTGTCTTTGACATCATCTTGTAAGTCCTCCTTCAGTCTCCATTGGCAGAGCCAGTGTTGGTGGCTAAGAAGTTAAAGGTTAGGAAAAAACTTCAAGTTCACTCTGGAAGGAGGTCACAGAGCCTTCCGGGGAGTCAGGGAGGTCCAGTACTATTCCTGGCTCATTTGCATTGCTGGGGTTTAGGTGGGTTGTCTATTGGCTGTGTTTTCTTGACCAGGCTGCTGGACCTCTGTGCCTCAGTTTCTCTAGTTCACTCTCCAAACAGGGACCTCACCAGCTCTTGTGGGTTCAACGTGATTCCCACCTCCTCTCAGTCTCAGAGAGTCCTAGCAGGAAAAAAAAAAAAAATACCAGCAGAGAAATATGATAGGATTTACATTTTTTTCATGGTTGTTGTTAAGACATTTTTTTCCTGATTTTTTTTTCCTCCCAAGAAGTGAAAAAGAAAAAATTCTGGGGAGAAATAGTATTCCTTTTGGGGGCATTCACATTTCCATTGCCATTGCCACCACAATCCAGGACAGCTTTACAGGACCCCCTTTCATCCACCTACCTGCAGCTGTTGCCCCATAAGCAGAGCATGGGCTGATGGCAGTGCCTTCCTGGCTCCCTCAGCCTCCTGGAGCATCATGCCTGTTGTATAGCTGGGGAGACTTATGTCCTGGTAGAGTGGAAAGTGACATAGCCAGGGTCACACAGTGAATGAGAACACGAAAGCCGGTCAGCACAGGAGTGAGGCGAACTGCCATCAGAATACATGCCTAGGTCAAAAGAGGATTAGGGACCCAATGAGCAGAGACCCACAGTCCAGGGGAAAGCTTTGCATTGCTGTGCTTACACTCTACCTGCTATATCTCATTTAATCCCCACGTTCAATCTGTGGGTTTGATGTTCTCATAATTCCCATGTTATAGGAGGGGAAACTGAGGCCCTGAGAGGTGAGGTCATGCAGCTAATATATAGTAGAACCTGGATAAGCCCTGTGGCCACCTAACTCCACTATGTCTACCCCTAAACACTCCCATATTTTTCTTCCATAGGCAAGATATGTCAGCCACCTCTGTGCACATTGTGGGGCCTGTGGAATGGCAAAGACCCCTGTCTACTTGTCCTAAGATTCTAGCCCAGTTTGTTTGACTTTACATAGAGAGCACCCAATGCGTGCTCAAATGATGACTCTCCCTGGGTGGCTCTGGGAGCCCAAGAACAGGGATAACTTCCTCAGAGGCCCTGAGTGGCAGCAACTTTGCCAAGGCCTGCTCATCCCGGCTGGCCCTCTTCCCTTCTGACAATGGGAACGGGGGACAAAGGGTTAACTGCCTCCCCTTGTGTTTGTAGGGCGGGGTTGTTAGAGTGCCAAGGCCTCCTGAAGTTCCTGCTCCCTGTTCAGCCACAGGACTGAAGGCAAATCCCCAGCCTTCTCCAGTCTCCCACCTTGAGAGTCCAAGCTCTGTGGATTCCATCCCTCTCCCAGAGAAAGGGTCCCAAGGGAAGCCAAGATCCGGAAAGTGGCCCCCCACTATGGAGAGCAGCACAGCGGCTGCCAGCTGTTAGGGGACAGATGTTGGGGGAACTGCGAGGGGATTTGGGGGGAGGGGCCTCAGGACGGGACCTCCAAGGAACTGGCCGTTTTAACCTTTTAATTGCTGGTTTTGTTTTTTCTGGCTTCTCCTAAGGGTTTGCCTAGAAGGGAAGGAGCAGAGGGAATGGAAAGGGCTTCATTTCAACCCTCCTTGTTCCCCTCATAGAGTCTCTTGAAGGCTCTCCATCTAGTGAGCATCTTGAACTCAAAATACATGAACTCAAGTTGGAGTTCCATCACCTTGGCTTCCTAGCTGCCTAACATTAGCGCTCCACTTCGATTTCCTCATGGAGAAAAGGAGTAATAAATGGGGGAAGAGATCCGAGCAAAACTCAAAGCGCTCATTCATAGAGCTTCATTCATCCAGCAGATGATCACAAAGCATCAACTAGGTATCCAGGGGAAGTAAACCTGGAAAGCAAGCCTGATTTTGTCAAGGACACACAGCTCCCGCTCAGCACCAAGAATATCCAGATCTCTCTACTCTCCATGCAGGGGATAGAGGGCTTGACCTTGTGCGATGCTTAAGCTACTCCTTTCAGCATTTGCTAGGATGTGCAGCATCTGTCGGATACCTCTCCATCCCCAAAGCGCTTCAGTCCTTTGCGTCTTTGACTCTGGCGCATTGGGACCCAGGGAGGGGCGCGCATGGCCCAGACCTTGCAGCAAGGCTGGGTGGCTGTAGGCGCGCCCCCTAATCCCTTTGGCGCTCCCTTCACAGCTCGCGAACACCCCTTTCTTGAAGTTTCGTTGTCTCCACCGCCGATTTCGCTGCTTCCGGAATCCGGCGGCTCGAGCCCCGCAGCCCGCCTGAGAAGGAGTCTGTCGGTTTGTCAGAGCCTCGATCCGTAAGCCTCCTCGTGCCCTTTGTTTGTGCCGCTGATCCCTGTCCTGGGTGGGGGACACACTGCAGGAAGGGCCCTAACGCATCCAAACCTATACAATGACACCCCCATCCCCATTCCAAGGATCCGGTGCAAGGATGATTTCGTTGACTGGGACGTGTCACAGCGAGTGCAGGGAGATCCTAGGGCTGGGAACAGCTCCTGGCATTTAGGGTGATACTCGGAGGGTAGGAAAGTTGCTGATAGGCCACTCTAGGCGCCCGCTTCGAAACAAGGGGGCGGGGGCCACTGTGACCTACGAGTGTGGACGGATAACAGACTCGGACATCCGGAACTCTCAGGGCAGAAAGTCCAGGGGTGCGAGGTGAGACACGGACGCATCCCTGGCCCAGAACAATTAAGTCCACCCAGCCGGACAGGACAGGAGGATCCGGACCGCACAGTCTGGTGCATATGCGGCAGCGCGCAGGATCTCTCCACCAGCGGAAGACGCCATCGTTTTTGCCCAGCCTCTGAAGGCTTCCCGCTTTCCTTACTCTGGCTGTCCCCACCCTGAGGTCGCACTTTCCGCTTTCTGGAGATAGCTGGTCTCCTGGTCCAGCATGCTGCCAGGAGTGGGAATACGACGATGCTGTCAAACCAGGACCCCTTCTTGTTCATCCTTCTGGAACCTCAGGTTTCTTGTCTCCAGTCAGTCTGCTCAGCGGGTTCTAGGTCTTTCTTGCATCTCGGGAGGGGCCCTCGACCCTGGCCCCACACTTTGTGGTCTCCAGTAAGTCACTTGCCGTCTCTGAACCTCCTATTCCACGTGTAGAATATGGGTGCCAGAGTTGCTATCTCACCAGGTTTTGACAAAGCTGAGGGGGTGCAAAACAGACGTTGCGCCCCAGGACCCGATCTGAAGTAAGGGTTCTGTGCACAGCTGGATGCCCGATTTCCCCCCACAGAAATATTGGAAAGCCGCATTGCCCAAAGACCAGAAAGTGCTCCCAATCCAGATACCACCAGTCGATGACTGAATAGGGATTGTCCCACCAAAGGGATAAGCTGGGTTGGGCAAAGCCGGTTCATCTCCCCTTTCTTTAGGCAATAGAAACAAAGATTGTTTGCTGTGCCGGGCTCTTCCCTGGGGAAGTTGCGTTTCTGAGGTCAAGAGCGGTTTTTTCTTGGCTTAGGTAGAGGACCCGGCAAAGGCACTCAGCATTGCCCCAGCGAACCTATGGTCCCCTTACTCTTCTTCGGGGAGCCTGGGAGCTGGAGCTGATGGAAGCCATTGCACTCCCTCATTCAGTAAAACTCAATTGCATGATTTGCCAAGGCAGGCAAGGTTGGAACCAGAGCGTTTTTGCTGGACTGTTTCCCTCAGTCACACAGAGGCTGTCCTAATGCTCCCTGGGAGCATGGAGGCAAATCTTCTACATCTTCCCCTTCCCTCCAGGAATCCCAGGAGTGCAAGGGAAGAGCCAAGGAACCAGATGTTTACAAACCAGTGTGATCAAAGCTAAGAGGGTGGTACGATTGTGGGGATGTGTGTGTGGCGGGGGGTAGGATATGGTCAGGAAAGGAACAGCCTGTGCGAGGTCCTGGGGGTGGGAAAGTGCTTCAGAGAAAGTACCTCATAAAGATCTGGAACTAACCTTCCCCTGTGGCTGACTGGGACTCATGCTTGGATTTGCAGTGGGAGACTCTGAAGAAGGTTTAGAAGGAGGTGGGCCTGAAGAGGATGTGGTCTGTTAGGTTTTGTAAACTCAAAAACATCTTGAACCAGATTCTCAGGGTGAAGGGGAGCCACCAATGGATTGTAAGCAGGGTAGGGACGGTATTTCATGTGCCTGCTGGAAACTTGGCTGTGACTGTGTGTGGAGGATGCACTGGCAGGGCGAGGCTGGAAACCAAGAGACCAGGGTGGAAACTGGTAGTGAGGGGTGCCTGATGGAAACCTGGCCTAGGAGGAAGGGTGGCAGTGGAGGGGGAGAGGAGGAGATGGATCCCAGAGATATTTGGGAAACAGAACCACGGAGCCTGAGGATTGGCTGGATGTGGGGTTTGTAGAGGGAGAAGTGTGTGATTTACATTTCCACACTCCAGAGGTGGAATGAGTTGTGGTACCATTCCCTGAACTCAGAGCGTACAGAGGTAACTGAGGATGAGAGGGTTGGGCACAGTCACAAGTGAGTCATGCACTTAAAGAACAAACCTTCCCTGGTACCTGCGGTATGACTTCTGGTGCTGAGGGAACCAGGCTCTGCAACTTCCGGGAGGGGCTCTGGTGATGGAGACAGCTGTACACACATATCCCAGGACAAAACGGGGAGAGAGAAGGAGAAGAGACAGAATAAAGGAAGGCTGGTTTCTTTGTAGACTGCAGGACACTAAACAAATAGCAATCGTCATTGCTGTCTGCTGTCATCATCTAGTTCAGTGCAGAGCAGGGAAAAGGAGAACTCAGAGGAGTTAAATAATTTGCTCAGGGTCACAAAGCTAGTTAAGTGCATATCTGTCTCTTCTTCCAAGAACTTTTGAGCTTCTGTATGGCTGGGACTATAGTTTATTCATCTCTGGCATTGGCATGGCTGGGGTTCCTAACTTTGTGAGCTGTGTGACCTTGTGCAGTTTAGTTTACTTCTTGTAAGAAGAATTATTTGGGATAATGACTGTAAAACAGAATCTTGCTGAGTACAGTGCTCAAAAATTTGCCTGTTATTATTACTATCCTGTTTTCTAACAATTACACTGTAATTTTAATTAACAAACTAATATACATATGTAAGTGATCAGCGTAGAAAATTTGGAAAACTCAGAAAAGGACCAAGAAGAAACTAAAAATCATCCTCCAGCTCATCCTCTCCGTGGGACTTGGCTGGGGGTGAGGGCAGATAGTGTATCCAAGCAACAGGTATTTGCTGAGTCAAGACCCTGAGGCCAGGAGCCTGGGGGTCGCCACTGGGGGTATTGGGGTGGGGGAGAGATGGCCTGTCTGAGCCTAGTCCCTGTCACCTTGTCCCGCAGCCGATTTGGGACCAAGTGCGCCCGGTGTGGCAGACAGATCTACGCCAGCGACTGGGTGCGCAGGGCGCGCGGCAACGCCTACCACCTGGCCTGCTTCGCCTGCTTCTCGTGCAAGCGCCAGCTCTCCACCGGCGAGGAGTTCGGCCTGGTTGAGGAAAAGGTGCTGTGCCGCATCCACTACGACACCATGATCGAGAACCTCAAGAGAGCCGCCGAGAATGGTACCTAACCCGCCCTGCCCAGCACCCCTGTCTCGAGCCCTTTCCCACCCGACCCCAGCACCCCAGATGTGATACACAGTGCTTTATGTGCTGGGCGTTCCCTGGAGCACTTGGAGGCTGGTGGAGGTGGGGCTCCTCCACGGTTAGCTTGGGAATCTGTCACTACCTTACTGCAACTGTGCTGACTTATCTGTAAGATGGGGTTAATAGCAGGAGACCTTTTCAAAGGCTGATGAGCTGAAGTGTTGTAAAACCTGGAGGCACTCAATGAATTGGAGGGTGGAGTGGACTCTATTCATTGAGGCAACTACTCCATCCTTGGAAGGCGCCTGGGGGCTCCTTACCCCAGTTGCCTAGGCCAGTCCTATAGAGATTTATTATTATTATTATTTTGAAGTTACTGGGAATTGAGCCCAGAGACTTGCACATGCTAGGCAGGTGCTCTACAACTGAGCTACATCCCCATCCCCTAGAAAGATGTTTGTTGTAGCCTCTGTTCTCCCAATTCCCATCCTGGTAGCACCAAGCTGAGGTTTGAGGGTAGGGGTTTCATCCCGGACAAGGGCTCTGACTATTAGGAGAAAGGGCCCCATTCCTGAGACTGGAGATGAAGCTCCTACATACTGTGACAACAAGAAATTTTCTTTCCTCTCTGTCCCTCAGTCCCCCTACCCCATCTGTGCAAGATGGATGTTGGATTAGAATGATCACAACATCTTCTCTGATTTCCCAAGATACATAGACCCATACAGGCCCCATATACGGACAGCCTTCCAGGGATCTAGGTGGAGTAGGGACTGGTAAAAGGGAGTACAGGCAGGGCTGCCCATGATTCCTCTGTCAGGGTCCATAGATGCTGCTAACTTCTCTACAGCATGGATTATTTTAAGTAATCTTTACAATAGTCTTAGGATGTTGATGGTATATCCCCATTATACAGATGAGCAAAAAAGTGGAGGTTATCTTAGTATGTAACATCTAAGTTAATATAGTAGTGGGTCTACCCAGCCCAGACTCTTAACTACCATAACACAGCATGTCACACCATGCCATACCACCTCATCCCTGTGTTCCAGGGCCCCTTAATTGGACCTCAGAAACCCAGGAGGCTGCAGGGATGTGGCTGCCTCTAAAGAGTTTCATTTTTTTTTTCCATTTAAAAAAGAAGGCACTCTAATCCTTGTCCTGCCTGCCTCCCTATGGGACAATAATATCTGCCTCACTCCCAGTCCCTCTGGGGAGTGGTATGGATCACCCTTCCTCAGTTTCTAGACTTCAGCCTGAAAACTAGTCGGGGACCACAAGAGTATACTTGTCCAAGACCAGAGCTAAATGGGTTGCTCTCAAGTTATCTGAAGTTGTGGGCAGGTCAGCAATGGAACTGAGATGGAAACCCAGGATCCAGAGTTTCCTGCACACCATGGTCCATCAGTAACCACAGGCTCCTTCGGTAGCTGGACCAACTAGGACCACCTTTAGTCATGGTCTTGCCAATTACACCCTAAGCTCTAACCATAAGGGGAACTTGAAGGCATGGGGCCTCAGATCAGCATTTGATGTTGGTTACTTTTTTTTTTTTTAAACATTCTTTAGTTGTTGATAGATCTTTATTTTTATTTATTTATAAGTGGTGCTGAGAATCGAACCCAGTGCCTCACACATACCAGGCAAATGCACTACCACTGAGACACAGCCACAGCCCCTGATGTTGGTTACTCTTTTGCTTTCTAAACACTTGCATACGCGCGCGAGCACACACACACACATAGACACACTACACATGTTCATCATAATAATATTAGAAAAGATGGTTAAGCAAAAAGAAAATAAAGATCACTCCAAATGCCATTTCCTCTCACATTTTCACCTTTACCTTTCCAGATATTTCTATGTATTTGTTTATTGTTTTTTTTTTCTTCCAACACAGTTTTTTTTTTTTTCCTAATTAAACTACAATAAATTGTGAGCAGTGGTTCTCTCTGAATGGTGGGATTACTGATGATTCCCACCCTCCCCTGTGGGAGGTTTATTGGAATTTTCTGAACTTTTGATAAGGACACTTTTGTATTTAGAACAATGAAATATTAAAATAAAATCAGAATAAACTTAGTAGTTTACAATCATAGTTTTAAAAGTAATCTAATTTGAGACATATACCCAGGTTAACAAAATTAAGAATTTTAGAGAGATAATATGTAGCAGTTTTAAAGACCTCAGAAGTTGCAGAAGTATTGAAAGTAAAAAGTCTCCTTGATGACATTTCTCTGAGGTTAGCCAGAGGTTGCTCCGTGCTGACACCTTGGTGTACATCCTTCCAACCTTTTTTCTTCCATTCATTGTAAGCTCCTTGTTTCTTATTCCCACCAACCTGTGGATCCCCCTAGTTTCACTCGGAGGGAGCCCAGTTTGGGCGGTTAGGATCAGCCAGCTTTCAGATTCTAGTGGGAAGGTTAGGGGCAGGGACTTTATTCTCTTTGAACCTCAGTTTCCTCTCGCATAAAATGGGGATAATACCACTCTCCTTAGGGCTTATATGTAAAGAGGACGTTGAAAGAGAACTCTCCAGTATGGAAACAGAGGTCCTTTCCCCAAACACTGAGCTCGGGGATTAGGACCCTGGGATCCCCACTCCCAGCCAGCTCCGCGCCTGACCCTTCCAGGGACAAGCTCCCCCCACCCCCGTCCTTTCCAGGCTGCCACTAGAAGAGATGGGGACGCGTGGTCAGCTGCTTCTGTCGCCCCCAGGGAACGGCCTCACGTTGGAGGGGGCAGTGCCCTCGGAACAGGACAGTCAGCCCAAGCCGGCCAAGCGCGCGCGGACGTCCTTCACCGCGGAGCAGCTGCAGGTACCCGGGCAAGATAGAGCCCCGGGGACGGGGGCGGGGCCTCGGCGGGGGCGGGGGTGAGAGGGCCTTGTGGCTCCACCCCCTCGGCCTGGACCAGCGGGTGGCGGGAGGGGCTGTAGC
>NW_026000051.1:8957919-8985350 GCF_001458135.2 Marmota marmota marmota
GCCTGGGGCGTGGCCTCCGGTCCGGAGCCTCTGATTGGGCCGGGGTCTCGGAGACCTCCGCGCGCCCTGCCTCACCGCCCTCCCGCGACCCGCAGGTTATGCAGGCACAGTTCGCGCAGGACAACAACCCGGACGCGCAGACGCTGCAGAAGCTGGCGGACATGACAGGCCTCAGCCGGAGGGTCATCCAGGTGGGACCACGAGTGGGCGGGGCCTTCAGGTCTGGGGCGGAGCTTAGGGGTCCCGGGCCAAGCTCTGAAGCTCGCCGCGGTGCCAAGGGTCGCCGGTGCTTGTGGAGGCTCTTCTTCAGGGGGTGGGGAGGCAGTCCCGCCTGGGCATCCCCTGGCGGCGCGTGCGACCCTCTCAATGCGAGGCTGAAACTGCTGAGGCTGTCGTTCCAGGTGTGGTTTCAAAACTGCCGGGCGCGTCATAAAAAGCACACACCGCAGCACCCAGTGCCGCCCTCTGGGGCGCCCCCGTCCCGCCTTCCCTCCGCCCTGTCCGACGACATCCACTACTCCCCGTTCAGCAGCCCCGAGCGGGCGCGCATGGTCACCCTGCACGGCTACATTGAGAGTAAGTGACCGCAACAGCTGGAGGAGGGTCTGCGGGGAACGCAAGGCTGAGGAGTGTGCGTGAGCGACGGAGGCAGAGGCGTGGGGATGCATTACAGAGCCTCGTGGGGAAAGATGTGGGCTTCGAAGTCATTCGAATCTAGGGGCTTCGTGGAGCGGGTAAACCCCCCGCCCTGTTTCAGAGGGGGGCTGAATCCTTTCTCTTGGTAAAGGCGAGCAATTTAGCCATTCCCCAAATGCTATGGCCTGGGGACTAGGGAGAGAGTAAGAGGAGCAAGATCCCTGCCCTGTGGAGCCAGCATTCTGGTCAGTTAGACAGGGGAACAATAACCAGATTGTTAAGCGCATGATTTTCCCTGGGATGATTTCTACAGGAAAGGTGCTGGGTGGGAGTGTTTGGAGATGCTGGTGGGGAGGCCGCCTCGAGGAAACACACCAATTTGAACTCGTGGAAAGGATTTAGTGAGGCATACTGACTGGGGGAACTGAATGTGGGAAGGCCTTGACCCAGAGAGCGAAGGTGGCGGGGGTACATTTGGGAAAGCAGAAAGTTAGTGTGGTCTTGGGCATATCACTTAACCTCCTTGAACTTCGATTTCCTCATCTGTAAACTGGAATATTATTAATGCCTTTTATTTTTATTTTATTTTATTTTTGGTGCTAGGCCCAGGGCCTTGTGCATGCCAGGCAAGCACTCTACCAACTGAGCTTTATCCCCAGCTATTAATACCTTTTATAGAGTTGCGAAAATCGATTCATGCATTCAGTAAATACATTTTGAGTGCCTCCTGTGTTCATAGCACTGGGAACACTGGAAACACAGTAGGCCAGAGCTACTGTGCTCCTGGAACTCACATTCCAGAATGAGAGATTGGGAAAGAGACCCTGAACTCTTAAAAGAAGGAGGGGAGGCCAGGCAGGGTGGCGCATAACAGTAGTTCCTGTGGCTTGGGAGGCTGAGGCAGGAGGATCACAAGTTCAAAGTCAGCTTCAGCAAAAGTGAGGCACTAAGCAACTCAGTGAGACCCTGTCTCTAAATAAAATATAAATTAGGGCTGGGGATGTGGCTCAGTGGTTGAGTGCCCCTGAGTTCAATCCCCAGTACCAAAAACAAAAACAAAAACAAAAACAAAAACAAAAAAAAAAGGAGGGGAGACATGTGGGTGGACAATGAGTTCTATGGGGAGAGGTGGGAAGGGTCATGGTGAAGGGACTTTGGAGCAGGAACCTGGAGAAATAAGGGAATAAGGGAATAAACTCCTGGATTTCTGAGGGATTTCAGTGAATCTGTTACAGAGCAGTTGCTTATCGAGACTTTCTTTCCCTTTGAGGTTGTTTTCTCAAAGCTGAGCATGACCAAAAAAATAGAAGTGATCATAACAAACACACATGCATACATGCACACAAATACTCACCATCCCTTCTCTGGCTACAAGTGAAAGGGAGAAAGAAGGGAGGTCAGAGAGAGAGCCACTGCTTTTACCCAATACCTGCCATGTGCCAGACATAAACATCAGAGATCACTATCCCATTGAATGGTGGAGGAAACCAAGGGCCCACTGTAAGTTCATGGGAGCTAGTGCTCTTTAAAGATCAAATGTCGGGGGTCAGACTGCTGGGCTTCAAATTCCATCCCTGCCACTTACTAACTGGGTGACATTGGGAAAGTTTCTTAGCTTCCCTGAATATCAGTTCCCTTATCTTCAAAAACAAGGACAATAAGAGTTCGTATCTCAAAGCAGTGTTGTGACTGTGGAATAAGGTAACTGATGTAAAGTCTTCAACATTCAGTAAGTATTAGCTACTCTTGTGATGGCAGCATGGGCTTGGTTTGTAAACTAGCAGTACAGAGTTCTGCCTGCTGCTCCAGGCTGCTGGGGAGAAACTGGACTCTTTACACTGTTCCATTTCTGAACCATCTGCTTAGTAGGAAGGATACTTTCCCCCTTTTATTTCTAAACAATAATTTATGTTCAGCCTGCACAGAGCCCAGTAAATACTTGTTAAAAATGCCAACGATCAGGGCCTCTCTAGTACCAGGGACCTAGGCTATCATCATTGTGTGGAGGTAATGATGGATCTAGGTGACCCTCTTCAAAGGTGGGCCACGACTCCATCCACACCACTCCAGTGAGCATGCCTAGATCTGTCTTGGATCCCTAGAGAAGGGGCTGAGGTACCCTTTTCCTTTTTCCCTGGTGGTGGAACCTAGCTTGGGGCAGAATTCGGTGGGGTGTCTGGGCCTGCTACCTCTTGCTTCAAGAGCTGAAGGTCACCCCAGTAGTTTGCTTTGCAGTTAGTTAAAGTCTTGAATCTTGCATATTCTGAAGCCTTAGAGCTGGGAAGTTGAAGAAAGAGAACGAGAGCCCAGGAAAAAAAAAATGAACTTTTACTTCATAGTTAATTAAATTCACAGGATCCTTAGTTTCCTGAAGTCTTAGAGCTTAGAATGTGATAAAAGCTTTGGAACCAGACCCCAGAAAAATGCACAGATACACATAGTTATTTGAGTAATTTGAGGTTGTTCATGGATTCCCTGAACACCCAGGGAGTTAAGAACCCTCAATTTAATACAATTGCTTTATTCTACAGATGAGAGATCTGTGGCTCAGAAAGACACAGAGATTTGTCCCAAGTTACATATTGATTGTCAGTTTCTGCACAGTTCTTTTTCTATGATCAAAGAGGATGAAGTCTAGAGAAGAGATAGGCAAAGGACTTCTCTATTATAGTGGTAAACAGGATGAAGCATGAAAGGTTTGGATCAGACACACAGGTGGACTTTCCCCAACAGTTTTAGATGTTGGAATAGGGTATGGAGTCTCATTCAACAAATATTTTTAAAGTACCTACTAGATATCATGCCTCATCCTTGGTGTTGGAAATTTACAAAAATCCAGAAACTAGAAAACAGATTAAAAACTTCCTGCCCTCATGGAGCTTGTATTCTAGTTGGCAAAGACAGGTGATAGCAAAAAACAATAAAAACACACCGTAAGTCAGATGGTTAGGGCTAAGGAAGAAAAACCAAGCTGGAAAGGAGGATGGGGAGGGAAGGGGAGGGGTGGCTATTGGTATTAGGTTGATGAAACCCAACTGGGAGACAGAAGTGTACAAGGAGGATCTGTACACAACCCATAGAGCACAACCTTGCTTGCACGAGTGCCCATTTATCAATGAACTGGATGATTATCCCTAGCAACTGTGGCACTTTATAAAGTCCTTCATGTGCAGTGTGGTCACCCACCCTATTGAAATCTCATGCAGGTGTTAAGTGGCAGGGATGGAACTGGTCTTGGGGCTCCAGCATGCAGAGCACAGGGCAGGTGGGATCCCGTGTGGAGCCTGAGGGATGGGCTCCAAGGCAACCTCTCGTCCACAGGTCAGGTACAGTGCGGGCAGGTGCACTGTCGGCTGCCTTACACCGCGCCTCCCGTCCACCTCAAAGCTGATATGGATGGGCCGCTCTCCAGCCGGGGTGAGAAGGTAAATGGAGCCAGGTTGGTCTGCTGGATCAGAGCCTTCCTGCTGCGGGGCTGAGTTTCTGGCAGTATTTCCCGTCCTTGAGTGGGCAGCCTGCCTCTCTGTGGCAGACCATCTCTGCCCAGCCAGCTCTGGCCCACTCTGTGCCCATGAGAGGCATCTGAGCAGCTGCTGGCATGTTCCACATGCGCCCACTCCACAGGCCTCCTTCGCCCCGTCCTCTCACTGGCAGGGTGGCTTCTCTTTTGTCACACTGGAGAATTTACTCAAGCTTTGAGGCTTTTGCAGGGAGGGCTTCTGGTGGGGCAAAGAGACAGCAGGCCAGCAAGGAACCTTGGTCAACTGGCAGGGCTCCTCTGTGGAACCGGATCTCTGGTTGTTTGAGGCGTTGGGAATGAATGTCTAGAAGATGCTTAGGTATTACCCAGTCCAGCAGCTGGAAGGCTTTGCTTTTTAAGCATTGGAACCCTTTGTTTAGTCTCATCAGTATCACAGATGAATTTAGACGGAGCTGCTCTGAGTGCAACCATGGAGCGGGTAGGAGCCTCACCTCCCGCTCAGCTCTGAGGCATCCCAGAGCTAGCCTTAAAAGCCATTGAGCTGAGACAGCCTCTCCTTTTAGAAGAGGGAAATCGAGGCCAAGAAGCTGAAGGTCAGAGCCTGGATGAGAACCTGTGCGTTTATTCATTCACTTACTCATTACTCACAGATAAGTAAAGCATGGCTGCTGCTCGAGGAGGCCACATCTGGAGGGGGAGACAGACTCCAGCATTTGCAACCTGGCTGATCACACTGTGATAGGGAGCTGTGGGATGGGGGAAGAGTGGGGGCAGGGAGAGATGGAGGGAAGACTTCCTGGAGGAAGGCAGCCCCAAAACACAGGCCTGACACTGGATCAGGGCTCATCAAAGACAGCCATCCCAGCTCTTAGGGAATCCTGAACCATTCCATGTCACTGGGACAGGCTTGGGAGGAAAAGTGGTGAGAAATGGGACCAAGGGGCTGACAGGCAGAGGACCTGGACTTTATCCCGGGGCAGTGGGGGACCTTGGAAGGCCTTGCAGAGACAGCACTGTGATGGTCCTCAGAGAGATCGGCTGGAAGATGTGCCGTGGGAGGCATGGAGCCACCCTGAGTCAGATGGTACAGTGGTCCAGGGAGACAGAGACCATGCTTTAGAGGTGGAAGGTCCATCAGGAGCCCTCCAGTCCTGTGGATCCCAGTCTTCATGTGTCTTGGAATCACCGGGGCAGCTTGGAAAAACAGATTCCCAAGCCAGAGTCTGATGGCGAGACTGGAATGGGGTACATTGACCTGCATTTGTGATGCTCAGCCCCTGTGATTCTGATGGGCAGCTCCAGGTGCAGAACACTTCTCCAGGGTATTTCCTCTGGCTGTGCCTCCTGATTGAGCACCTACTGTGTGTTGGGCTCTCTGTGATTGGCAATGTGAGGGAATATCTATAGTACAGAGGTGAAAACAGCCTAGTTGCACAGATATGTTTCCAAGTAGGTGGTGGTGTTCAACACAAGAATCAGGTGGTCGGGGAGCACACCGCAGGAAGGTCCCTTCTGAGACTGTCACATTCACAGTAAGAACTGCTATTTGTTGAGCTCGTCTTCTGTTCCACTTTACACACATCTTCTGGTTGACACCTCCCAGCTTCTTGGTGGGCATGGAGATGGCCTTTCTCATTGTAGAAATAAATGGACTGAGGTTCAGAGAGATGAGGTGATTTGTCGAGGGGTGCAGCAAGTTTGCTGGACTCTGAAGTCTATGAAGCTCAGTAGATTCTTCCTTTCTTGTACCACTTCACATTTCTACAGGACTGTCTCTGACAGTATCCTTTACAGCCTCCCTGGAAGGATGGCTATGATGGAACTCCATGTCACCTCTGGAAACGGAGGCTCAGAGAAGTAGCTCATCCAGGTCACACTGAGTGTGGACACAGCAGTCCTCGATCTAAGGACCACCTGCCTCATACCTGCCTCTTTCTTGTGGGAGATCATTGGTCCTACCAGACCTGGCACTGGCTTTGCAGAAGAGATCTGACCTGATACCCACCCACAAGAAACTTGTGACTTAGAGTAGGACATGGACAGTTATACCATAAGGCAATGGGGTAGTTGGAGTGGGGGCAGCCATGGCCTTGGAGGACCCAGAAGAGGGAGTGACAACTTTAGGGGAGAAGCAGGGTATGAGGAGAAGGGCATTCCATGTTGGGAGAACAGCAAGTGCTGATGCACAGAAGCAAGGAGAAGCCTGGCTTTGAGGGGATTGTGGGGTGTTTAGTGGGGTGGAGGCCCAGGGAAGTGGAGGAGCAGCCAGGGCTACATACTGAAAAGCCTGGTACCCTAGGCATTATATAGAGGGAAGGGTTGGGCCTTGGAAGTGCATAGGGCTGGGCTCAGTGCTTGGAGAGGAGCCCTGCCTCCTGGTTGCTCAGCTAAGCTTGTGGTTATTTCTGGTTCAGCCTGAAAGACGAGCCAGGCTGGGCATTGGCAACTTTGGCTCTAGGATTCTGGCCCCTGGGTTTGTCTAGTGAGCCAGAATTCACTCTTTCTGGGCTGTGTCCCCGGATTTGTATCCAGATGCTCTGCATTAAAGTGTGTCTCCCTCCTTTGTGACCCACTGCCCTCTCACTGTCAGAACTTCCCTCAACTTCCAGGGATTTTTCCCATCCACATATTGTCAAACCTGTGGGCTTGGTGGGTCACAGGGCTTGGGCTGAGCAGGCAGCGTAGGACTGTATGGGCTGTCTCCCAAGTCCCTCCGGGCCTGAGCCAGCCTAGCTGTGGGGAGACTGTGTCCCCCTGGGTCTGGTCCTTGAGCCCACTCATCTGGATCAGGGCTGGTTTGGCCAGGAGAACAATGACCCGAGCATTCTCAGGGTGGGAGGAGCTTCCTGTCCACTGCGTCATCATTTGGCCACATATGCCTGTGCGTTTCCAGAACCACATTTCTTCCTGGTTGTGTACCCTGATCCCACAACTTCAGCACTTGGAAGGTTCTTAGAAATCAGGACCAAGAGGTTATTATTCAAATATTAGGTTATTGAGGGACTGAGGCCCCTGTAGGGGACAGGTTTGACTGGGGTAATCTTTTTTTTTGGGGGGGTGCTCCTTTTAATAAGAGCTTAAAGCCAGGTGTCCTGCAGATCCAGTGGAAATAAGGCACAAGGCTGGGTGAAGAATGCAGTGTGAGCTTTGGAGCCCAGCCACCCTGAGCCCAGATCTGCCACCTCCTCCCTCTGAGACCTGGAAACACGATTAGCTTCTCAGAGTTTCAGTTTCTGCATTTATAAAATGGGGACAATAATGGCTCCCACCACCCGGGTTTGCTGTGGAGACTAAATGCAATGACTTGTGTAAAGAGCTTAGCACAGTGTCCCATAGGCAGAAAGCGCTCCATGGGTACTGGTCGTCATTATGATTGCAGTAGTCTACTCGTATCTGTAGGGCTATGTTCCAAGACCCCCAGTGGGGGCCTGAAACCCTGGATAGTATTGAACCTTATATAATAGTATATTTTTCCTATACATACATACCTCTGATAAAGGTTGATTTATAAATTAGGCACATTAAGAAATTAACAACAACAATAATAAAATAGAACAATCATAATGTACTCTAATAATAGTTATATGAGTGTGATCCCTCTCTTTTGAAAGAGTCAAGACCAATATTAATATTCTTGGACTGTGGTTGACTGCAGATAACTGAAACTGTAGGTAAGGGGGAGGGGACTACCATGCTACTATGGAGATCAACATCTTTGCTTTCCTCCTCCACCTCCTCTGGTAGCTGATTCTGGGCAAGAAACATCCTGATCAGAAAATGTATCAGCGATGTGACGGTGCCCACTGGCAGACTCTGGGCCACTTGAAACCTCCTCCTCCTATTTTCCTGTGAAAAGGGACACCCCATTTTGACCAGCCAGCCAGTAATCCTTGACCTGAACTTCAGGGGATTGGTTGTATGGGTGGCAGTAAGATGTCAGCCAGGTGCTCTAAGTGGAAGAGGGAAAGAGAAAGGAGCAGAGGCCCACCCACTCGCTGTGCATCAGCCTCTGGCTGGCTTAGCCACATGCCTTGGCTTTGTGCAGATCCGGTGCACACTGGGTGCTTAGCCCTTGGCTTGGTAGATTGTGTGCCGTGGGCAGCTGTTGTCATGGTGGTGTTGGAGAGGTAGAGATGGGTGGTTTAGTAAAGAGCCTGCCTGGATTCCAGTGTTGGTGTGCCTCTTCCTAGCTGTGATCATGGACTCACTAACTGCCACTTCTTTCAGCCTTGGTGCCCTCCCTGTAAAATAGAGACCATCACAGTAGGACTTCCTCATGGGCTTGAGGTGCAGCTTCATTGAAGCAATTTATGGAGGGAGCAGGGTAAAGTGCCCAGTAGGTTTTTGCTTCTGCTATTGTATCTCATTGAATCCTCCCTGTTCTGAGAGGTTTTGTCATCCCTGTTTACAGATGAGGAAATAGGCTCAGAGAGGGGAAGTGAGTTGTCCAAAGTCCCACAGCAAGTAAGCTGCCAGAGTCAAGATTTAAACCCAGATCTAGGCCCTGAGCCCTTCCTTATGCTGCATGACTTTGAGGATCCCTGGGGTCTGCCAAGTGGGGCAGGCTCCCAACTCAGCCACCTCCCATGCCCTCCTCTTGCAGGTCATCCTTTTTCAGTACTAACGCTGTCGGCACTTCCGCATCTGTCCATGGGCACCCCACAGCTGCCCCTCAGCCGCTGAGATCCAGTGTCCAAACTGTGGCCAGGGATCCACCGCCTCCGCATCCACCCCCACCCGCCATTCTGCCCGCCGCCAGCTGGGCCCCCAGGCCTGGCCTTCCCTCTCCTGCTGAGAACCAGAACTGGCCAGGAGCATCACAGAGTCCTCCTCTTGGAAGGCAGAGCTCCCTGAAATTTGGAATCAGGGTGAAAACAACAGCCTGTTTTTCCCATTTAAACAGGAGTCATCTTCAACTTCAGCTGATTACAATAGCAAAAGACAAATTGAATCATGCGACACCAACAGCCTCCTAATTTACAGGTTTTCTTCCCCGCCCTCCCACCCCCATTGGCCTTTATTTACTACTTCCTTGGAACCATCTCTGAATTCCGAATAGCCGACAACCCCCAATGTCATCCACTCTGTTGCTTTTGTCTGGAAAACTCTACAGTGTTTGTGGGATGTCCCCAAAGGAAAGCTATGTTCTAATTTTATCATTTCCATCTGTCTGGTTATGTCAAGTTAATTCAGAAAGAGAAGAGACACTGACCAACCCTGAGAGGCCCAGTAGGGCAGAGATGGAGGCCTGCCCAGACCAAGAGGCAGAGGGACAGGCGGGGGATGGGGGACAAAGGCCCCCATTGGTTGGAGATCGAGGAGAGGGATGTGGCACATGTGGCACTCTGCACTGGGAGAGGCACTAACCATCTCAAGGAGGGGAAAGCGAACACTTGGGACGGAGGGGAAACCCTACCCCCACCTGACTATCTAACATAAGTGCAGGAGACAAAGATGGTATTTGATCTGTGTGATGCTGCTGCTGAGTGTTTGGGCAGGCTAGAGTTGGGGATGCTTTTTGGCTGCTGGTTCACTACTGATAGGGGTGCCTGGGCTAGGGGACCACTCTTGGGGGCCAAGGAACAGAGCCCAGTGAAATGAGAGCCAGAATGTAAACTCTGATCCATCTCTGAGTAGAGAGGTGCCCACTGCTTAGGTGAGTGTGCCAAGCTAGTCCTATGGGCTTCCCTGCCAACCCTGCCCAGAGCCAGCCCCACCCACTCCTGAGAACAAGGCTAGACACAGCTGTGCTCTCATCCACCCCATCCTGCTGCAACTCTTCCACCTGAAACCAAGGGCTTGGGCAAATAGGACCATGATATTTATGTTTTCAGGGGATGCCCATTTGCCCCAAGCTTATCCTATAATTCTAGAACTACTTGGAGACCTAGTGCATTTCCCACTAGAGGCTGCTAGTAAGCATGCTTTAGCCCCAGTCCTCCTGCCTGCTTTTGGAAGGAGACTCCAGGACAGGGAAAGCAAGTTTATAGTTATACGCAGCTGTGGTCCCTCTGTCTTCACCCATAGCAGACATCACTAATAGATGCACTCTCTCTGAGTCTGGATAAGGTTTCGGGATTCACATGCTTGAAGTTGGCACTTAATGAGAACTTACATGCCATTTTCTCTGGAGGAGGCCTAGGCATGGGTGAGGCCCAAGAAGGGAACCTGCATTCTGTCCCTTCCAAAGATGTTACAGCTAACTAAGGTCAAAGAGAAAGCACCACTCAGAATGTGGTGAATATGGCTCAGTTCAGAAGTCATCCAGTGAAAACTTGTGCTGCCTCTGTCTGGGCACTGAACTAACAGGAGTGACCTGGGCCTGATCCCTGGCCTTGGGGAGCTCAGATCTTTCCTTTGATTTTTGCTCCTAATGATCAAAGCCCCAATCACAACCATGTGGTAAGCGGCCAACTGAGCCTTGCCCAGGGTCACCCAGGATCCTCTCTGTCTTGAGTCTCTCCCCAGGGTCTGTTCCTTGCGTGGACTACATGACAGTAGCATGTTGCAGTTCAAACGTCTCCACTACCCTGTTAAGAGCAGCCTGGGAACACACAGGCCGACAAGACTATTTATTTAAATACAAAACAAAAGGGGAAATACACACATGGAATAAAAATTGTAAGCACTTTTTTTGTAAAACCAATGTCTGTTTTGTTACATATCTTTCATGTTGTGCTTTGTAAATGTCTTATTTGTGTAATAAATAAAGTTAACGCAAGTAGAAGTGCTGGCACTTAAATCCAGAACATGATGGGATTTCATTTCTTTCCTACTCTCTGGCTAAGGGCTTGGGTCCCTGGCTCCCAGAATTTCTGGGCTGCTGGACAGTGCAAAGCTAAAAAGTCGGTACCATTTCCCAGTTGGTAAATTGTGCATTGCAAAGGCACGAAGAAGGGTTTTTTTTTTTTTTTTCTCTAAATATTGCATCATCCCTATGTCTTAGTGAGTAGCAGATCAGGCTGGCTGTTGTCTGCATTGTGCTCCCTGAACACCAGCTCTCTACTGGGCCCTGTGCTGTCTCTGCAGATTCAGAGAAGGGTCCCAGCCCTACCCTGCCTAGAGGAGCTCTCAATCTGGCCAATGATGTAAACAGATATCACACTAGTATGCTCTGTGGGACAAGGGGAGGCATTTGAGCTGGGTCCTATTTCTTACCCCCATTCATGTGCCTCCCCACTTTACTCTCTTAATCCATTTTTCAAATGTTTAGATATATGTGTATCTTTGATAATATATTAGGCATGTGTGCTTATATGAATGTAACTTATTTTTTAAAAAAAAGAGGGAATTTTAAAATTTATTTTATAGTTTTTTTTTTTTTCCCGGCGGACACAACATCTTTGTACGTGGTGCTGAGGATCGAACTCAGGGCCGCGCGCATGCCAGGCGAGCGCGCTACCTCTTGAGCCACATCCCCAGCACTATGAATGTAACTTCTGTTTTCAAAACTCAGTTTGTTATCAGCCGTGGAGCTCAGCCCTATCATTCTGTCAAAGTGACTGGAGTCTGAGAGGGGTGAGGTTATTCCCCCAGGTTCCTCCATGGTACAGCTGAGAGTGGACCCAGGCCTTCCTCTGGCTGTTGGCTGTACCTGCATGATAGCTCTGGGTTGCTCATTGCAGGTCCAGTTTCCTTTCCCTGCAGAGCCCTCCCAGTTTTTACCAGTTTCTACCAGAAAGTTCTGGTGAGACAGGGGACATGACCCAGGAGGCCACAGGATCCAGCAACCTCCCAAGAGGGACAGTTGTGCAAAGATCCAGGTTGCTTGGGGTCCACAAGTGGCCCTGAGACATGTTGCTGCTTCCACTTCTGTTTTTCAGTTGACAATGTGAGCTCTGAGGTGATTCTGAAGACTGATTATATATGCTGCTAACAAACTGCATCATGTGTTTAAAACAAACACATATTGTACACCTGCTAAGCACCAGCTCCTTTTCATGTACTATCTCATTTGACTCATTCTCAGCTACTCTGTTGTTTTAAATATCATTATAACCATTTTATAGATAAGGAAACTGAGCTTAGAGAAGTGACTTGCCCAAGGTTATGTAATACTGTGGTTGAGCTGGGATTTGAACCCAGAAATGGATGATGGCAAAGCCACATTCTTCCTATGGCATCAAGCTGATTCTGCACCTCCTCCTGCCTGAGGCTCAAATGATGGCCCCATAAAGAGTAAAAGACATAAGTGGGGAGTTATTCGGGGAGGTGCCAGCTGTGAGCTGGTCACAATAATCAGGTCCTACTGTCCTCTGAAACCAAGAGAGTCAGTCACTGTCTATGAACCTCAGATGCCCCATTGCAAAAGGTTATGCTTAACCCTCCTTTGAAGGCTGCTGTTAGGAGCCGGGAAGATGCCCACATGCTGCCTTGGCCCACGAGGGGCTCATTCAGTCACATATATCTGTTATTGTATGACAGTGGTTCTCAAACTTTCATATGCATAAGAACTACCTGAGAATGCAAATTACTAGGTTCCATTCCCAAAGATTCCGATTAGCAAGTCTAGGCTGAGGCCTGGGAATAGCTATAGTTCATGATTTTTCCCAGGTGCTTCTGATGCAGGTGAAATGAGGATGAGTTCTGAGAACGTCTTCGAAGGCAAATACACTTGGAGCCACTGAGTGCAGAAAGCTTTTATTCCTCAGTCAAAATTGAGGCTCTAGAATTGCAGCCTCCCAGGGTGAAGGCAGCCAGTGCCAGCGGGACAGATGACAGCCTCTGGTGGAGGCTGCTGCAGAACTCACAGCTTGGGCCTGTGACCCACGATCTCATCCCAGCCCTTCCGACAGGTCCGGATGATCCACTCATGCTCATCATCGTCTGTAGGGAAAGAGGAAGAGCCAGTCATGCCTGGTCCTCACCGAGACTTTGCGTGCCCTGGGAGTCCCCCGGGTGGGGTCTTCGAGTTGGAGTGCATTCCAACACAGGCTGATGGTCTGCTGGTGGCCCATGTGTTTAGCTCTGTGTGGGCAGAAGCAACCCTTTCATTTAAATCTAATCCCTCGGCAGAGGGCCTGGTCTGGGGGAAATTGAACACAAAAGGGTTTATAGTTTGTGAATGCTGCTGATGAGGCAGCTTGAGGTCTTTCAGCCACTCTGAGCCGGTTTGATCCTGATGGGCAGTCAGAGTGGCAGCCTCACTCTCCAGTGCTCACCGGTGTGACATATCACAAATAGCAAGCCCAGAGCGGTGGGGCCAGGCCTGGCTGGTAGCACTAGCACATAGTTTTAGGTCCTAGTTTCCTTTCTGGGCGTTCCTTTCATGACCCTTCAAAGAACCTGAGGTTTGAGGGTCCAGGGGTCCCCCTGACTCAGGAGCCTGCCAGGGACATGCAGAGGAGCCGCGGTGGCAGCTGTAGCTATTCCCAGCCATCTGGCTCAGCTTCCTCATGGTCTCCCTGGAAAGGCAAGTCTTTCCCATCACTTTAGATGAACAGAGGCTCCAAGGTCAGGTCACTTGCCCACAGCCTGGGGCTAGTGTGTGGGAGGACCCACAATCTGAACCTAGAGTTGTCTAATTATGAAACCTGTGCTGCACAACAAAACCTCACATAGAATTGAATGAGTCACAGTCCTCAGTCCCACCGCACGTGATCATCCTCTCTCTGTGCAATACCCCTTGTGAATTTCTGTATTTTTATTTTCCCCCTTTCTCCTCCAGACCACACCCAGCCCCTCACCACAACAGGGACCCACGCTAATGGTGGGATATAGATCCCTAAAAATGCATGTAGTTATATAAAGTATGTACTGTTGTTTTGTGTCTGAATGTGTTTTTAATTTATGAAAATGGCATTGTGCTGTGAATTTCATTGTGCCGAACTTCTTTCACCCCATGGTACATTTTTAGGACCTCTTTTTGTTGCTACATGGAGTCTAGTTCTTTGCTTCTTTGCTGCCTCATGTTGCATGGTTGGCCCCCTCACGTTTCACTCTCCATCCTCCCAGTAGCGGAGATGGAGGTTGCCTCCAATTCCCTGCTACCAGGAACAGCACTGGGACAAGCATTCTCCAGTACATGCATTCAGGGATCTGTGGGAGAATTTCCCTGGGGCTACATCCCAAAAGAAGGGCCATCAATCCTGCACAGACTTTGTTCACCAGTGTTTCCAACTGAGCCTGTGCCCTTCTCTCACCACACTATTTCCTTCCTTCCTCCCTTTCTTCTCTGCTCCTTGTCCTCTGGTTCTTCTTTGGGCTATAGCATGGAGGAGTTCTGGCCTTCTCTCCTCTGTACCTAGCTCAGAACCTTCCACCTGAGATGGGTGATGAATGGTAGAAGCTCAGTAACCAGGGGTCTTCCTGAAAGCTGAAATGCAGAAGCCATCAAAAGCCTGCCCTCTGAATCAGATTCCCCCTGCCCAGGGACGCCTTCTTCTCCTGTAAAAAGCCCCAGGGTCAGGGCTAAGAGATGGAGGCCCATGGACAGCCTACTGTGTGCTATTTTAGCACTGCATCTCATTGGATCTCCACAGTGGAGGGGAGAGTGCTTCCATGTTACAAAGGGGATGAGCCTGGTTCTAGGTCCCTGGCCCATGCAATTTGAGCAACTCTTTATCAGGCTTTGCAGCCTAACCTCCACCCAGAGCAGATGTGGGGATGCCAGGACCGAGGCTCCCCCCATGTAACACACACATTTCTTTACCTATGATTTAAGGAAAGAGGCTTGCTGGCTAGTACACGCTGGCTTTTGAAAACTGTCCTAAGTAGCCAGTGGGCCTCAGTTTCCCCTGGGCCCGCTGCCTGGCAGTCCCAGTTCAGGCTGGCAAGCCCAGGGGTGGGGAGATGGGCCGCGATGTGTCAGCACACAAGGAGTTAAGCGCTGATGGAGCCCACTTTTGCCACACTGTGAGCAGCCTGGTTGATAATTACAGTTCTGAAGTCTCCAGGCTATTGGAATCAGTGCAGCTGCAGCCTCTTCAGCGGTAACCCCTGAAACCAGACAAACTGGGTTTATTGTGCTGAACCAGTCCTCAGGCCCCTCCCTGATCGTTACAAATTGACAGCAATGGACTTAACAGCCCTCTTCACTACCCCTTTCACTCTCTACCTGGCTGCACAGCCACCAATTTGAATCACAGATGCCTCCCCTCCGGCAGCTGCTCACCCACCCTCCTCCACCTCCCCTACGCCTCCAAGGCTCCCCTGGCCCTGCCACGCCAGGGTGAGGCTGCCGAGGCACATTTCATCAATATTTAAAATGGAATTAAACCTGTAGCTTTGATTAATGCCTCCCAGATCCCGGGAGTTGTGATTACTATTTTGCAAATTGCGATTGTTGGAATATGTTAATATGATTGTCTGAGAACATCTTCACCTTCTCAGATAATTTCCCCCCTTTTTGGCAGGAGGGGAGGAGAAGGGAGGGAGAAAAAAGACGGGAAAAAAATACCTCGCAAACTCTTTAATCAATTGTAAATTATTACCTTTGGCACTATTGCCAGTGGCACAGATGGAAGGGGAGGAAGATTTCTGGTTTGGTGCATTTATCTGTAAAAGTTTTTGGCTCTTGTTGACCTCGTATTCCCAGTCTGGGACACTATCCTAAGGGAATAATCTATTTGTCTTAGAACTATTTAGAATCAAGAGAATGAAAATGACACACATTTCTAAAAAAAAAATAGGGAATGATTACTTTGTTGTATCTTCACTTGTTTAACCAATTAATTCTAAATACCAACTACAGGGCAGGAATCATGCTAGTTTGGGAGGAAGCAGGAGACATTCATGAAAAGTCATGTGAAGGGACACTTAGCAACTACTGAAAATGACAGTTATAAAATCTGTATAGCAACATGGGGAAAATGTTTTTGATGAGATAATAAGCCAAAAACAATTGAGACGAGGCAAGAAGAAAACAACAACAACAATAAAACATAGACAGTATGTTTCATGTAAAAATTGTGCACAGAAAAATTAAAGATAATAAACTGAAATGGTAAGCTCTGAGCCGTGGGACTCGAGTGATTCTTATTTCTGCTTTTGGTATTTCCCAAATCCTTTTCATTATTTGTTGTGTGTTGATGACAGAA
Organism: Marmota marmota marmota; assembly: GCF_001458135.2. Classification (NCBI taxonomy): domain Eukaryota; kingdom Metazoa; phylum Chordata; class Mammalia; order Rodentia; family Sciuridae; genus Marmota; species Marmota marmota. Next base: position 8,974,075 of record NW_026000051.1, read on the forward strand.
AAATTTTAAATAATTATTGATGTTTCCCCTATCCTCCAATTAAATGTCTTGGTAATTTTATGTGTTTTGTTAACTGAAATAAAATATTTTTAAGTTCCTAAAAATGCTGACATATTCTTTAACTTCTAAAAAAGTAAAAATCCTAGCATAAATATGTTGGTAAAAATTCATTAAAATCAGAATAAACAAATTTCCTGTGCAAAAATTCTAAATAATTTACGTACATACTCTGCCCTCAAGAGTTGGAAGGAAACTCCCCACTTCGTAAGTGTGACTACATAGTGACCTCCTTCCAAAAAGAGGACAATATGGAAAGGAAGGGGGAAGAAAGTGTAACTTCACAGAGGAAAAACTTGACCTCAGGCAGGTGTTCAAGGTCAACATCAACATCAGTAAGTCATAATGATATTCTGCACCCTTGATACCTTTGGATGAAAATGGCATTGTGCTTTTGTGGTCTTCTTCCTTAAACTCCACAGCCCCAATCTACGAATAGGAGAACATCAGACAATTCCAGCCAAGGAACCTTCTGCAAAATACCTGACCAGTACGCTTCAAAACTATCAGACAAAGAAAATGAGAAACTGTCATACCACCGAAGAGGAGCCCAAAGAGACAAAGCTAAATGTAATGTGTCCTGAAACAGAAAATGGACACGAGGGAAAGACTAAGGAGATGGGGGTGCACTGTGGGCTTTAGTTAATGTTAGTTCATCAATATTAACGTCAACAATAAGTGTCATATTCATGAAATATGACAAATGTACCATACAATGTAAGATGCTAATATAGGGGAAACTGGGTGTGGGGCATAGCGAGAATGCTGTACTGTATTCACAAAAGTATGTAATTTGCTCTAAAATAAAAAGATCATTCTAAAAAGTGCATGAGGATCCAGTGTGCTCCCTAACAGGCAAGACCATCTGGTATTCCAAGAGATGGAAGGCCCTTCACACTGCCAACCACCCAAACATAGCCATTCACTCCTCTTTGGTTTCATGCTTCCATTACATTACAAATTTTCAATATCTCCTTATATAATATTTTTCTCTCCCAGGACCCAGTTTACAATAGATGCCGAATAAATGCTCTGAAGGTGGCACTGAATAAGCCTTTCATTCTGACTTGCCTCAATCACCATCCACAAACATTCTTTGAGCACCCACTGGGCATCTGAGTCTTAACTCCCATGTCCCCTCCTCACAAGGAGCCTCAGGTCACTCCAGCTTGGCTGTTCTTCATAGCTTGCACCACTCTCTGCAATCTTCTTATTTATTATAATGTTGTCTGTCTCCCCTACCTAGACTATAAGCTCTGATGAGCTGAGGAGACTCATCTCCTTGTTCCCTGTGTGTCTCCAGTGCTTAGAGGAATGACTGGCATGTGTAGGTTGTAGTCAATACCAGCTGAATGAAAAAATGAATCAACAAATCTGTCCTGTGGTCGGGCCTGTGCTCGTGCTGGTGACAGAGAGAACTAAGACCCAGCAGCAACTGCTGCCAGGAGGCCCAGGCCAGGCACTCTTTAGTTGTATTTCTGTCTGAGGTTATAAGGCAGAAGATGTCTTTTGTCAGGTTCTGAAGCTTTGTGGCCACTCACATGCCCTGCACCCATAGATCATTAGAAGAACCCGGCTTCCTATAAAAGAGGAAAAGGAACTTGCTTCAGAAGAGATCCCAAATCTGACCATAGACTTCCCTGATGAACACCTTTCCTGAAAAGGCTCCCCATTTCTTAGTTTTCCCTCCCTGGTTCACTTCACACCATCAAATGTGGCCACCTTCAGGTACGGCAGTTGCCCTAATGCACCTGCTCTCCAGTGTCCCTGGGGAAAAAGCCCTTCTGTTCTGGGCCTGGCTCAGGTCCAGGGCCTCTAAGGGCATGCGAGAGGCCAAGGGCACTTGCCATTTCTAGCCTCTAGTATATATAAAAATGAAGAAAGGTCTAAATGAGGCAGTATAAATTGTATATTTTAAACATTTATATTTGATAAATTATTGCTTTCAACAGAAACACACAAATGTAATATGAACGTGTTATTACAGAATTTCACTCAAAAAAGTCTTAAGTTCACAGAGACTGAAAGTGGTGTGATCAGAAAAAGGGGTGTGGAGTCAGAGTTGTCTGATGAACATGGTCTTTCTTTAGTCCTATCACAATCCAGACTTAAGGCCCTTCATGAATGTATGTGCGCTGAGCCCTGTGCCCTCCTGTCTGTCCCCTGTCCCACCCCATGGGCCTGCCTGGACATCAGCCTTCCCTGACTCAGGCTGAAGTCATGGTGGTGTTCACCAGCTTGGGGCAACCACATGGTCCTGGCACAGATTTGGCACTTAAAAAGTATTGACTCAATATATGGTAAATGAATGAATAAAGAAATGTAAATTTGGAGACATAAAAGTAATAGTTTTACCCTGTGGGATTTGGACAAAAGGAGAAGAATTTCTTCTCCTCCCTGGGCAAATGAAGCTCCCAAGAGGGCCAGGCAGGCGTGCCAAGTGCAGGTCCAGGGCGCCAGCTGTGTTGCCTTGAGGCCATAGATCAGGCAGCCCCACCACACAGAGAGGCTGAGCTGCCTAGGGTCATACCTGAGCACTAACCACACTTGAAGCTCAAAGCTTGCCTGGCCTGTGACCTGCTTCATAGCAAAGGTGGGGAGGGGCCAGTCTGCAAAGGGAATAAGCATGCTGGGCCTGATGAGGATTAGTGACGTCAGTGCAGTGTGCAGGCCAGTATAGAAGAAGAGATCCTGAAAGTCTCAGAATAGCTGCAGGGAAACAGTGATTCCCAGATGGTCAACAGGGAGAGAGACAGCATGGCATGGTGCTTAAGAACATGCTCTGGCTTTGGTGCTCAGTGCCACTAGTTTGGGCAAGTGGCCTCACCTCCATGGGTCTCATTCCCTCATCTGTGAATGTGTCTGCCTGGAAGGTTTGCTGGGAGGATCCAGTGAGATCATTCCTGAATAGAGCTTCACAATGCGTGGTGCACAGGCAATGCCAAAAAAAAAAAAAAAAAAAAAAAAAACAAACCAAAGAAAACCAGAAGCTGCTTTGCAAGGTGGGACTTCTGGGTGCAAAGCATGGGCTGGAAGGAGTTCTGGAATCAGATGGGCCTAGGTCAGGTAGTGAGCCTTCAGCTTGCTTGGTGATAGAGGACAGGCCACTCTGAATCTATGAGCTGAGTTCCTGTCTGTACTTTGGGTTGAAACAGACTTCCTGCAGAGGGCACAGTGAGGCCTAGAGACTCAGGAAGTAGAAACTACAAGTAGAAACTACATCCCTCTGATGGGTCCTTAATTCCCAAACTAGATGCCTACAAGGGACCATCCTTAAAGGACTCACCAGGACACCCCTGGGACTTCGGGTTCCCTGCCAGGATGTGGGGAGCTAAGGGAGGAGAAGGTCTTTACACAGGATCAACATCATAAGGATTAAGCACGATAGCTCAGTTAACAAGTTTTATTCAAAGCCAGGAGGGCAGGCCAGGGCAGGTGAGCCCAGGTAGGGTAAACAGGTAGATTGGGGTCACTGGGTACCCCACCTCTTGGCACACCTTTGGGCTAGGCACATCTGCGGTCACCATGGCTATGCAGGTCCTGCCTGTGAGCTGGGGATGGGATGGGGGCTGGGAAAGAGAGAAGACCCAGAAGAAACTGAGTCTGGCCAGGGGCAGAGAAAGAGCCACCTAGGGGGCCTGGCTCTGTGTATTTCGTCCTTCCTCAGTGAATGAGAAGAGGTTGCCCCCACTTAAGACGAAGAAGTAAGGGGAAGGTTTAGAAGGGTGCAATAATTTGCCGTTCCTTCAGGGCAGAGGGGAAGGCTCAGCGTGCTCTGGTACTGGTCACAATTGGTGAAGCAGGGAGTGTGTGCACATGCACAAAGGTGTGTGCTTCCATCCAGTTTTTCTCACACAGAAGAGTGAATTGGTGTGTGTGCCTAGGGGTCTGAAGTCTAAGTATGTGTGAGATCACACGTAGAGGGAGGAGGCACTTCCCACCTCAGAGGGCCCTGTGCTCATCCAAGATGCCCAGACTGGCAGTGAGCCTGGAGCCAGGCCAGGCACAGGAGCAAGAGGGTTTCTATCATGGGGGCTGCTCTCTTTCTTGGGGTCAAGGCCCATCCTAAAAAAAACTCTAGGCTAGGATCCCAGCCTCTGGGCTGCTCCCACACCCTCTGGCAAAGGCAGGGCTGTGTAGGCAGGTGCGGCAGGGCCACAGGGAGGGTGGCAACACCCAGGCCTCCCTGTCATGACTCCTGACAAGAAAGAGGCTTTGAACTTCACTGGCAATGGTGGTGGCCAGAGGCCAAGGCCACAGCATCATCAATATTGACTGAGGGGTCATTGCCCAGGCAGAGCCTCCAAGGGCTGGTGGGAGGCCTTGGGGCTGCTCTTGCTTTTCCCTGTAAAGAATCATCTTTGGAGGTGGGTGGGGGCTGCAGGTGAATTGGGGCAAGCTGCTTCATCTGCTGGGAACCAGAGGTGCAGGGCCCAGCACCCACCAGCTTTTCAAGGCCTATTCAAATGTAAGAGGCTTGGAAAAAATGATTGACTCTAAAATATCAAAAAAAGAAACCATAAAACTGAAATTAATAAATGTTCTAATTAATACATTCAGATTTGATTAATTAAACTTAGAAAGCAAACAATTTCATTATACTTGAATTTCCATTTGCAGGCTCGATTTCTTCATTTTGCCAGAATTTTCCAGCATGCATATGACTCTTAAGAAATCACAGCCAATTGTTAAACTTGTAGTTAAGCAATTAACCAAGCAAAGTTAAAAAGATCCTTTCAAAGTTTTAAGAGCAAAAAAAAAAAAAAATGTGTATTCAATGTGGGAGTGTGGTTACATTCTGTTTTAATACATTGAAATAATTGGGGTAGGGTCTCTAAGGTCAGGCAGCAGGATTAGGGATATCACTGGGGAGGGGTGAGTCGGGCAGGGGATAGAGCTGCCTGGTATTAGGAAGCCCTTCTGTGTGTCAGGTGTGGTGCCTGGCAGGCACTCTGCATGCCCCTTCTCACGCAGTCCTCAAACACCTCTGTGAATGTGCAGTTGGTGTTCTCTCAGTTGTATGGTGGCACCCAGTTGATAGGTATAGGGAAAGTGCCCATAGTCACAATGAGCCTTGGAAATCTCTTAGGGAGCCATAAGCTGGAGAAGAACATCTCATTAAGTGCCACACAGCCATTCTTCTGACATTGCTGGGACAGTTACTCCTGCTGTTGAGGTGTAGATGCATAGTGAGCTTGTATTTGTGAGCAATACAGATCCTTAAATACTAGAGCAAGGTGATCCCAGGATCGGAGGCACCCAGGGACAGAGGTCACTGACTCAGGCCCTCACACTCCCTCCAGAGCAAGTGTGTGCTGGGTGGAGGGTACACATTCACCAGCACTGTCTATAGCTATTCTTCTTGCTTCCTGCTTTTATTTTATGAGTACTAATAATTGGATTTGTGTTTGCTAACCACATTCATGATACCTAGCCACCCTACTTAGGCAGCTCAGAGAAGCCAAGTGCCACAGATACTCTGTCAGTGTAGCCTTGCTCACTCCTGCTCTCTGGCTGCATGTAGACAATGGACTGAAGGTGGCCTAGCAGTTGGGAGCCCATTGTTCAGTTGGCAGATGCTGAGGACTCCATTAGGCCAGGGTTGTGGGGACACTGAGTGATGGTAAGTAGGAATCTACAAAACTCCATGCAAGACTAGAATTCATTGAGTCCTAGAAGCAATCTGCAAATTCAATGCTGTCATATGTTTCACAGGGAGGGTATGGAGACTCAGAGAGGTGAAGATATATTCCTGAGCTCACACAGCTAGTGAGTGGATGCAGGGTCATAGTCAAGTCTGTCTTCAGAGCTGCTACCCATAGTCACTACCCACTTCCCTGAGAAACCTTTCTACAACTCCAGTCCTTACTGCTTGCTATCTGAAGGACAGATGCCAAACTCCCCAACCAGCACTCAAGGCCCTAGATCCCTCTGCCTCGAATGCCCCACCCAGACCCACTGCTGTACTCCTGTCAAAGCCCAAAGGAGGCCTCCTTGATTCCTCCCTGACCCCCCAAACACCGGCAGATCTCAGGGTTCCGTCCTGAGTACCCTGGGCCCCTGGATCTCTCTGTGCATTTGTCCATGCTGTTCCTTCCCTTCTGTGCAACAAAATCCTGCCCTTTAAGGCCTGGCCGGGCACCTCCTTGTCTAGGACATCATCTTGACTAGGCTGGGGACACGCTCACTCTTCTCTGTACTCCCTCAGCCAATGTGATTCTGGCTGTGGTAGCACCAGAGAAACAGGGGCACGCCTCACTTTTAGGGGGAGACAACCTCATGTTGGATATTTCAAATTAAACATAAGCATAAATATGACAAGGACAGAGAGTTGTGTTGGGCTGCCTTCCTCATGTGTCTTGGATGTTCTGTGTTATTTTTATTACTAAACTATATTTATTACTAAACTATATTTAATACTAAGCTATATTACTAAACTAAACTCAGGCCCCACCCAGGCTTCTGTCCAGAGAACACCCAACCCAGTCCTGTGACCATCTGTTTATGCATCTGGTTTGTGGGGTAGGTGCTGGGTCTGGCTCCTACCTGAAAAATCCTAGTGTACACAGTGGCTCAGTGAAGGCCTGTGTCTGTAGGGAGCTTGGGAGTCCAAGGCTCTAGATGGATAAGAAATGATGCGGATGGTGGGGCCACATTTAGAACAGAATGCCAAGGGCAAGTCAGATCAGGAACCTGCAGGCCTCTGGACCAGCTTTGAAACTGGCATCAAAAGCAGATGGGCAGAGGACACAGGGCAGCATGCCAAGGTGACAGTGGCTCCTCCTTTGGATGTGAAGTTAGGGAGGCCACTGCTTTTCAACTTTTTACCCCAGGGTGCAAAAAAACCACCACTTCAATTGCTGGTATGTACCAAGCACTCGGCTGGGTGAGTTCTGTTCTCTACCCCTAGCATTTTCTCCTTCATGCTCACATAACCCTGTGGGAAAGGTCCTATTTTTATCCCCATTTTCCAGATGAAGAAACTGAAGCTCAGAGAAGTTAGAGACTAGCTCAAGGTCACACAGCTAGTAAGCAGATCTGGCTGACTCTATGCCCAGCTCCTAATCTGTCTGCCTCTCTTAGACCTGAGGTTGAGCCAAAGGCTCTAACTTCCAGAGTATGAGCTGAGGATGAGAGGTGAGGCGCTTGCCCCATGGGCTTTGGCCCTGCATGCACTTCTATTAAAGGAGACAAACAAACCATGCTGGTGCTGGCTGGGCTGACTCCAGCCACGGAAGGGGAAGCTGTGTCCCCTGGATGCCTCCAGACTGCTGTGGGGGCGGGGGACACATTGTTACTGATGGGCACTATGGCTGGAGGGGGATTTCCAGGGCCTGTGAAGTTGGGCTCAAGGGGCAACTCCGCAGGTCAGGGAGGGGCGGGCAGGGGCAGGCTGTTACTCTTAGAGTAGAGATCTTGTCAGGAGCCTATGGATGGCTTTCAGGTGGCCGGTCCTGCCTTCTGTGGGTAAACTTCTGCTGATGGGTTCCAAAACCTGGGTAGAGTATTCATAGTTTGGCCTAGATTCTTAGAGAGGTTCATGACACAGAAAGGCCACAGCATGTCTCATTGGTTCAGAGTGTGGCCTCTGGTGTCAGAGAGATCTGGGTTCCAATTCTGATTCTTCCCTTTAATAGAAGCAAGACAAGTAAATAATCTACTTCTCGAGCCTTGGTTTCCCCATCTGCCAAAGAGGGATAATGGCATTTCGTCAAAGGACTGGAATGTGATAAGTCCCTGGCAGTGGAGGCTTCGATGCTCAGAGCTTCCCTTCCTACCCCTTTTGCTTATGGCAAATGCCATGTCTGCTGGCAGCGACGTGCGATCGCCAGGGCATTTCATTTGGCAGTAACGAGTGTGATATTATCCCTCCACAAAGCCTTCATTACAGTGCTGCTGACAATACCACAGATAAAGCAGGGATGCCCCTGCGTGCCAGCCTCCAGGTGATTATCACATTTGGGTAAATTGCCTTTTGTCTTGCTGGAGAGATGACGGGAGGGAGCTGTGCGGGAGACTCACTCTGCCATTTTGCAGAAACCTCTAGGGAGGCATCATGGAGAGGTAGCTGGGTTTTCAGAAAGAGCTGTGGCTGGCAGTGGGAAAGCAGGGCTCTGGCCCCAGCTCCACATGGCCAGGCTGTGTGGGGTCGGGCATGTGATTTGCCTTCTAGATCTCAGGTTTCTCACCTGTCTGAGAAAGGCTGTGATTTCAGATTGGTTTGGTAGAGGCATTGAAAGTCCTTTGGTCATTGGCCAGGTTTTTTATTTGTATGATTCTGTGGTTCTGGTATGGGAACCAGGGCCTCTCTCATGCTAGGCAAGTGCTCTACACTGAGCCACCTCCTCAGCACTCTGGCCATTTTTTTTTTTTTTTTTAAAGACAGGGCCTCACTATGTTGTCCAGGCTTGACTCAAACTCCTGAGCTCAAGTGATCCTATTTTTCTGTGTTATCATGAGGATTAGATGAAATGAAATGAAATAATGCCTGTAATGTGCTCACATCAGCACCTGGAACATAGCAAGCAGGCAGTAAACACTGGTTATTATTATTATCTTTATTTTTCACCTGAAATTGAACATGGATACTTTTTTTTTTTAATATTTATTTTTTAGTATTTGGCGGACACAACATCTTTGTCTGTATGTGGTGCTGAGGATCGAACCCGGGCTGCACACATGCCAGGCGAGCGCGCTACCGCTTGAGCCACATCCCCAGCCCCCGAACATGGATACTTTTGTATATCAATAAGGTTTATCTCTCTGCTGCTATTTTTTAATGTCTCCATTGTATTCTATTGTAAGAATATACTGTATGTTATTTAACTAGTCTCCTTCTGTTGGACATTTGAGGTGTTCCCAGTTTTCAACGTGTTTAAACAATGCCAGAGCTGGGTACGGTGGTGCACACCTGTGTAATCCCATCTACTCAAGAGGCTAAAGCAGGAGGATTGCAAGTTCAAGGCCATCCTCAGCAACATAGTGAGACTATCTCCAAAAATAAAAAGGGCTTAGGACGTAGCTCCCTGGTAGAGCACCCCAGGTTCAGTGTCTCGTACTACAAAACCCACCACTACAATAATGCCAAGAAACTTTAGAAGGCCAAAGTGGTCTTTCATTTCTAGGTGTTCACTCTGCAGCTTAAATGTCACCCTCTTCTAAATTGTCTGGGGAGCAGATAAACACCAGTGCTGGGGCTTCTTGCCCATACCTCTTTGAATAGATGATCTTGGAGCTGGCCAGTCAGAGTGGAAAGAGGAAAACCTTGGAAGGAGATGAGACTGAGTGTGAATCCTATTCCTGCAAATTTCCTGGGGAATTCTTTACCTCACCAAGCCTCAGTTTCTTCATTTGTCAAACAAGGCTCCCAGGAGGATTCCCCGCCTTGTCTATAGAAGGGTTCAGGGCATGGTAAATGCTCCTTCAATGTTACCTTTCATTGCCATCGTCATCTTCATCTTCCTCGTTCTCATCCTGGGTGAAGCCCCTGTCACCTCCCAAAGACTCTGAATCACACAGTAGGTCACTGCTCAGACCCCAATTCACACCCCTTCTTTCCAGTGTCCACTTAACAGTGTACATTCAAATGAGGCTTACGGTTGATTTTAAATTCTGTCTGGAACCCATAGGTTCAAACGCAAAAAGGCCCTCTCTGCAAATAATCACTGGTGTGTGATATTTTTAAGAAGCCAAAGCCATTGTTTCTGATTGAAGGAAAGTTGGTGCTATTTTGAAGAGCAGCGCGATTAAGCGGTGGCGTTATCTCTTTAACCATTGGGAATTATATGCTGTTTGAAAGATTTGTGAGCTCTAGGACATTTGCCAGATGTGCTTGATTCGACATTTCAGACAACAAAGGGGATAATGTTGGCGGGAATCTTGACGGCATTTCTGATGATCAGGATATTCTTTGAGGATGGTACTGAGACCTTTCGGGGAAGAATTTCAGCTTTCACATAAACTAATTTGGGATGCTCACTCTCTGTCTTCCACAAAGCAAATTTAGTTCATTGTTAGTTGTATATGTTAAAATGGTTATGAGGGTTTTTTCTTTGAATATTAATAATGTGCCTTTCATCGGAGACACTCGCATGGGGTATCATTAATTGGGGGGAGGGAGTAAGGATTAGTGGTGCAGTTATTTTGCAAATGATTCCTACGGAGTAACGTTGAGGCAAGCAACAGTGACATGAAAGAAATACACGTACAAACCGCCAACACGGCTTGGGCTTAGCCTTCCTGAGAGGATTGAAAGAGACATGTAGGAGGGGGCAGGGTTAGTTAATCTCCCAATTTCCCATCATATTAAAGGCAATTATCTCAAATATCTTCAAATGTTTCCTTACTGGCTCTCAGTGTATAAAGAAAGGACCGCTTTTCAAATAAGGTAGTATCTCATTCTAGGGACTGTAGTGTTTTTGTCTTAAGACTCTAAAAGGACCTTTTCATTCATTTAGGAAGCTTACTGAGCTCCCGATGCATTCTAGGAATTGTGCCTGGTGGAGGAACAACTATGAATCAGACATGCCTCTGTCTAGATAAATATGCATACAGAATAAATTAGGGCAATGCTGGCAAGAAGGACAAAAGGAACAGTATATTAGTCAGTTTCCTGTTACTATAACAGAATACCTGTGACAACTTATAAAGAGGAAAGTTTTATTTAATTCATGCTTCTGAAGGTTCCAGTCCAAGACTGGGCAGCCCTGTTGCTTTGGGCATCTGGTGAGGGCAGCATATCATGGCAGGAGCACATGGTTGAGCAAACAGCTTGTGATGACAAGCCAGAAAGCCAAGTGGAAAGACTGAGGGTCTCCTTGGATGGCATGTGCCCAATGGCCTAAAGACCTCCTATAAAACCCCACCTTCTAAATGACCATAGCATTTCCTAATAGTACCACCGTAGGTACTAAGCCTCCAAAAATGGACCTTGGGGGATACTACCCATAGACATCAAACAGGCTTTGGGAAGATTTGGGTTCAAATCTAATTTTGTCATAAGTTGTGTAACCATGAGCAAGTTATTAACCCATCTGAGACCAGGTATACTAATTATGGCTCATGTAAATTACCCTATTGAAAAGAGTGGGTGAGGACTGGGGTTGTGGCTCAGTGGTAGAGTGCTTACCTAGCATGTGTGAGGCACTGGGTTCGATCCTCAGCACCACATAAAAATAAAATAAAGGTATTGTGTCCAACTACAAATATATATATATATA